>NC_085005.1:18034590-18257090 GCF_963854185.1 Sardina pilchardus
CACACACACACACAACCATGCACGAGCACACACACACACACACACACACACACACACACACACACACAAACACACACACACACACACACACACACACACACACAAACACACACACACACACACACACACACACACACACACACACACAACCATGCACGAGCACATAAACACAGAGACAGACAGACATGAACATACACATAAACAAACACACCCACATCCATGAACATCCATACACACCCAAAACCCAAAACACGTATACACATAAAAACACAACCACATAACCACACAGCCACACAGTCACACACACACACACACAGAAAGAAAGAAATGCATTCATGTAAGTAAGCATACACATACAGTCATATTGCTACTACTGTATGTCAGAACCCAAATGATTGCTGGACAGCACCACTCTTGTTTGAGTCTTGTTTCCTCACAGAACACAGAGGCTGATGTTAACCTATTCCTCAGGAATGCTGACATGCATACAGGTAATTACAATTAGATTTACCCTACTGATGATGTAGTGCTGCTGACATGTACTATTAGCAGCACCTCATTAGTCAGTAGAGGTTTTGGACAAATAACGAAAGCGGTTCATGATGTCGCCCCCTTGTGTCCCACAGAAGTAACACATCCATTTGTAATCCACCAACAGAGGTCAGGGTTCTGTTCTTGTTCGCACACCTATTGTGATACTGAACTGTTTGGAGCATTTTCACCAAAAATAGAAAGGTTCAGAACCTGAGAAGTTGGTTCCCTGCTGCAATACTATTTTACATTATCTGAATGCTCAATCATGTATTTTATGGATAGAGACTAGAGTACTGTATACAGTTATTTGCCTTATAGTGCGTATTAGGTGTGAATTCAGACATACGTCCTATAGTGTACTGTACATGTACTGTAGGTCTCTCTTTTATTTTTATGATTAACAATAGACCAAAAACAATACACACTCTCTCAATTTTGAGACAATGTTTCTCATACAATATTCCAGGAGGTAATGGTGTGTGGTTTTGCTTTATTTATTGTGGCTGTGCAGCCTTCAAGTAATACAATGATTTTAAAGTAAAAAAGACAGTTGGAGTTTATGGATATTTGGGGGTCAAACCAGTGTTTGAGGATAGCTTTCCTGGCAACTGTTAGTGTACATGGCCCATCACTGACTAACTCTAACATCTAAAGAGTGATCATCATTTACTAATCAATATAAACATGTTGTGTGGATAATCTCTAATTGTGTATGATATCTTGTGAATATCATGAATCCCACCTGGTTTCTGAGACGATGTTGGTGAGAGCGCCGCCCTGCAGGTACTCCATGACCACCCACAGCTCCTCCTCCACCAGCGCACTCTTGAACATCTCCACCACGTTCTTGTGCCTGTAGTCTCTCATGATCACAACCTGCAACGCAACACACACCGCAGGACATCAACATCCCAGGAGACTTACAGTACGTCACAGGACACTGGCATTACAGAATGCCAACACCACAAGACACTGACGTCACTAGACACTGGAGTCACTGGAGTCACAGGACTCTAACGGTGTGTTCATGAGCAACTGTAAAGTGGGAGAAATCGAGGGTCAAGAGGGGTATGGCACACCTGAATTGGGGACTTCCTAACTTGAAGTTGGAGCTTTGTGAGAGCTCCCAGGACAACCTCATCCTGGGATAAAAATCCAGACCCTCGATAAAAAAATGATTTGTTCCATGCAATAAGTCACTTCCTTATATATATATATATAAATATTGATATACTCATAAGTAGGTGACTGTGATATTGAATAATACAACCCAGAGTACCTTTGAGTAACTATATTATGTTAGCTTTCGGGTATAGCCTATGAACATTAGCAACATCGCCAGTTTGATGTTGTCAAGTGAACGCTCTCAATTGGTAAGTCTGGAGCTTCAAACTTTTCAAGACAACAACTCAGGATGTCAGCATGGAAGAAGCCAACATCACAGGATGGCAACATTACTGGGGCGTCATCATGGGGCATCAACATCACAGAATGTTCATTTTACTGGATGTCGTCATAGTGTGTCAACATCACAGGGTGTCAACATGACAAGATGTAGTCACAGGACATTCAACATCACAGGAGATCAATATTACAGGAAGCCACTATCACAAGACGTCAACATCAAAGGACAACAACATCTCAGGACGACAGAATAAAACAGAGACTAATATCACACAATCCTAGCATCACAAAGTGTCAGCATCAGATGTCAAATCAGACAATATGGTATTGTTTCTTCCTACACACACACACACACACACACACACACACACACACACACACATATCAACACACACACACACACACACACATACATATTAACACACACACACACACACACACACACACACACACACACAAACACACCTCATTAAAGAGCAATTCCCTCCTCTGCTGCTTGCGCAAGTCCATCATCTTCACGGCAACCTGTCGACCTGTGTGCCTCTCCCGAGCGATACACACCACACCGGTCGAGCCTTCGCCGATCTTGACAAAGTTCTCCAGGTAGGCGCGCGGGTCACCCTTGTCCACGACCATCTGCAGCGCCGCCTTGAACTGGTCGTGGGTCACCTTGGGTGGCTCATGATCGGGGGACGGGGACGGCGTTTTGGGTGGACGGAGGCAGGGGGACCCGGGACCCGCTGGCCCAGTAGATGGAGCTCCTGCTGGGGAGGAACGCTGGCCCTCCTCCCTGGGGCCCTGGAGGTGGCTGGAGAACTTAGGGAGAGGTGTAGTGTCGCTCCGGCCTGTAGGTTGCCCCATGGACACACTAGAGAACGGTGGCGAGGCCGGCTGGAGGGACGATCGGAGGGCAGACTTTGGGGTGCTGGTGCCGTTGGGCCGAGAGACGGCCGCATAGCCCATAGAGTTTGTCTGTAACAGCAAAGAGAATCACACTGTGAGCTGAGCCAGTTTAGCAATAGTAGACCGAAAAACACATACATGTAACCACCAGTCTACCACTTGTTTAGTATGAGTAGACAAGTTTAACTGTAGTAGTGCAGAGACTAATTTTGATGCTGGGGACTGGTGTGAAATGAGACATACATGAAGACATACACATTGTGTTTGTCACACACATAGAGATTTGTAAAACATAGTGAAATGACATTTAGCCATAGCTACTGTAATATACTGTAGTTAGCATACTGTACTGTAGTTGTGATTTTAACATGGAAATAAGCATAATTTAGGTTACCAAGGTTATGGTAATGGTTATGGTCTTTAGCAGATGTCCAAAGCAACATACAAATAACAACAATGAAATAGTTTACTATTTTTTACTAAGAATTTACTGTAAAAGACGGGTAATACTACATTAAAGGTATACTATGCAGGATTGGCGATTTCATCGCCGGTTTCGCTTTCACTTTTCATTTTCGCTCGTTTTATGCTTGCATATTTCTCTGCAGAGCTTCCCCTACAGCTTAAGTGTGTATATTTGACAAAACTCCTCAATCGGTCAGTCTGCCGTGCCTTTTCATGAGACTTTACATGACACTTCCTGGAGTAGAGCATGGGTGCGTGCCCGGTGTCTCCTGAAGTTGCAAGTGTGGTTTTACCGCTACAGACCACTAGAGCGGCCAAAAAAAACACTGTTCGACAGGCAATGACATTTAATCATATATAACAGTATGGAACGAATTGATTAACTGAAAAACGTTGCATAGTATACCTTTAAGGAGAATGGCAATAATAAACAACAATGTCAATTCAATCAATGGCTTCATGAAAATTGTATGAAAAATGTAATTACAAACCATAACGCATAAGACACGCTTAGTAAAAAGTAAAGTGTATGTTGAACAAATATGCCTTTAGACCTCTCTTAAAAGACCCAAAACTATCACAGGAATGCAGAGCATATGCTGCCCTTTCAGTAGAGATACTGTAGATGCCACTCACTTAAATGTCAAAGTAAATCACTGAGCTGGTCTGACACAACACAGCTCACACAAGTGCAGTTTGTCATGCTTATACTCAGGAATTGTCCATGTTAAACTGGCTGCAGTGACTTGCAAATAGCAGAGGTGCAAAACATAGAAATGTCAAAGTTAGGGGTCAGGTTCCTTAAAGCAGATTAGTAGCATGACACAGTACACAGCACACAGATGGTGAGGTGTGTTTAGCTGTATGCGTGGTGTGTGTTTATTTTAGTACGCGTTGTGTTTATCAGCATAGAGCGAACATAGTGGGGCAATTGCTCTGTCGCTGGTTTGGAGTTTAACACTGTTTTAACAACTGTTAACAACTGCTTAACGGTTTAAACTGGAGTTGGAGTTGGGAATTGGAGTTTAAAACCGTGTAAAACTCTAAAATAGCGACAGAGCAATAATTGCCCCTATGGGTGTAATCCTTGTTTTCACTCCTTTCTAGAAAAATACCAATGTGACCGACAAGCCGTTCTGGCAAAGCAGAGGCGTCTTTGTGAACAACTTAGCTAAAATGTTATGTGTGATTGATGCCAACCAATGCGCCCATACAGGACACCGGCTGCTGATGTGCCCATACACGAAGCTTGGGTTAACTACCATAACAAAGCAAACAGGGGTGTGTCTCTCAAACGCCTCGTTGAACTACTACCACAGATAAATGATAGAGTCTCTCACTCTCTCTCTCTCCACACACACACACACACCCACCCACACACACACTCACACACACACACACACACACACACACCTCTCACCCATTCTTTCCTCTCATGTCTTCCCCAGCTGTGTTTCTTAAAACGTCTCATTTGTAATCTCTACTTTCACTGGTTCTCAAAGTCCTCATTATAGTTGCTTATGGTAAGAGTAACTTGCAACTGCAAAACCCAAATCCCAATATATCACTCTCGCCACGGTGGTTACTCAATGGCACTTTCAGGAAATGCAGCCTTGACTGTGTGATTATTCGGTCAGATCAGCACCATACATCCATGCAGCAGAGAGAGAATCATAAATGCTGCTATGACAACAATCTGATGCACGCCGCCATTTGCAAATCTCCAGAATTCCATTCTGCTATTATGAAACCGTAGCCGAAACCACATTCCACACCTCGTCTTTTCACAAACACACTTCCTGGAGTCTTTTTTATATTGCACAGCTAGCCCACTTGCTCCTCCACTTGGCTTTTGTGCACAGACTTCCTCAGTAGTGGATCGTGGGAGATTGTGCTCTCCTCTGCTTCAGTTTCACATGAACCAGCAGCTGCATTATTTACTAGTCAGATTCATCTTACCAGCCACAAGCAGATGACTCACTTTTTCCCCTCACTGATCAGCCCTGAGGCTGTTCTGCTAAATCATCCTATTAAAACCTGAAATGTACCTGTTCAGTTGCCAAAAATGTAGTAGCAATGTAGAATGTGGTAAATAAATAATATTTACTTTGTAATATTTACTGTAAAGTGTTGACAACCCCACAAAAATGTGGAAGGAAGCAGGAAGCATGCTAGAAAGCTTTCTCTGATGGCAACTGTGCTCTTGTTGGTGTTTGCAAGGTTTCTGCAGGCCTTTTATATGTAGTTAGCGTGCTAGTTTTGCACCTAAGCTTCTTACTAAAGAAGGCAAAAAGAGGACATCTGTGAGAAAGAGGTTACTGACCTTGAAGTCATAAGTCGAGTGAGGCCTCCTTGGGGTTTCCATGGAGATGCCATCCAGCTTGGGACTGAGGTTAACCTTAGTAGGCGTGTGATTGGAGGGTGGGTGGTTCAGGAAAAGCGAAGCAGGCCTCTGATTGGTTGCGCTACTTCTTTGAGCCATGTTGTTTGGCTGAGCGCGGGGTGCTTCGCTGCGGGCGTAGTGCCCCATCTCCCCGCCTCTGAGGGCCTTGGGTGGAGACGCAGCACCCCTTGGCGTGCCCCTGGGGCGGGCGATGGGGTCAAGACTCATCTCGTGCACAGACTTTGCGCGCGGGGCGACGCCATTGGGCTGCAGAGTGGCAGCGGTCCTGCCAGGCGCCAACGGGCTGCCTGTCTCGCTGCGCGCGTTCGGAACCCTCTCCTGCCAGGCGCCCGACGGGCTCGTCTGACCCGCCCGGGCCAGGGCCTCGGCGTTCATCTCCTCGTAGTGGTAGCCGTCGCCCTCGGTGACCTCACCGATGCGGCCCATGGACTTGGCGCGTTGCCGTAGCGACGGGCTGGTGCGGCGCAGCGAGTTGGAGCTGGAGACGGAGAGGCGGGCCATCTGGTTGAGGGCGGCGGAGATGTAGTCGCCATGACCGATGAAGCTCCCGCGCACAATGGTCTGGGGGAAGGAGACACACACACACACACACACACACACATTTAATCATGCGTCTTGAGAAAAACACATCAGCACGCACACGCTTACTCTGGCTCCCGCACACAATGTTCTTGGGGACGGACAGACACACACACACACACACACACACACACACACACACACACACACACACACACACACACACACACACACACACACACACACACACACACACACACACACACACACACACACACACACACTCACACACAAACTTGTTCTCAAGTATCATGGCTCACTCTTTGACATGCATGGTTTAGACAGACAGACAGACACACATGCACACTGACACATGCAAATGTACGTATACAGTAAACATCTCTTTTGACAATATGTTAGACTAGTGCCCTATATGTTAGACTATGCAGTAACTACTTTCAAGCCAGAAGAGGCATATCCAGACATAAGTCTATCTACTGAACCAGCAAGCTGCTTTGAAGTGAGTTAGCCTACTGAAGTCACTCAGTAAACACAGAGGCTTCCGATTGCACTACAGGGCTCACATAGAGTGATCGTAAAACTAGGACATCTATATGCATCTGAGTTGAAGCACTGTTTGTATGGATCTAGCATACTAGTCGTGTTTTTTTTTTAGCAAAGCACTTTTACAACACACATATTAGGGGCTAGCCGCACCAGTAAAGTCGATGTGGCTGTGATCAGTCAAGCCCGAGGCCCTTTGGAAAACATTGATCACCTGTGCAGTCAACCAGGAAATTAAATTATTCAAATGATGGGGAATTAATATCGATGCCAATGGGATGGAGTGTTTATTTGTGTTATTGAGTTCAACCAAGCACCTCTAAACAATTCTCAGAGGCAGAGCTTAACAAAGCAAACAGATCCACCACATTAAGTACAGTAACTCGCTCACAAGTTGTGACCCTTTGAACTCTGTAATGACCTCCTGATTGATTCACCTAGAAAACAACACCAGCAACAACATGTGTTGGTCACTCAGAACAGTTGATAATGACCTGATCATGTACGACCTTACAACACAACCAACAACACTCCAAACAGCAACGTTTCCTCTTCACAAAGTGGAACATACCACACCATGCACCAAAACCAAAACTCTTCCTTTTCACATTCTCAGGTCAAACGTTCCCTCGAGCACGGAAAGTCATCTCAAGAAAACTCGCCTTTCCACTTCCACGGGACAAGTATTTGTCCCTGTGACAGATAACATATTAACTTTCATGGCCAAGCCCTGTGCTTCCTCTCTGGTAAAGTACTGAGGACAAAGATAAACCGACAAAGGAATCTAGACTGTTGTCTCAAGTGACAGCATTCAGGAGAGCTCTCTGTGCATCGTATCATACTGAACACAATAACACCAACAATAAGTGAATCAGATGGCACGCTGTATGACACCCTGGTTAAAAGTGTCCTGCTGTGGTTGAATGTTCATGTACACCCTATTCACAGACATCTTTCTTTTCCCTTATTGACGAGCACAAACATAGCAAACCAAATACAGATACAGACACACACACCCACACACACCCACACAGCCACACACACACACACACACACACACACACACACACACACACACACACACACACACACACACACACACACAGACAAACCAAGACCAAGACCACAGTATAAATAATGCATGAAATGCTGTGTAAAGATTCTGCTTCATTTAGGCTTTCATTTACTGTTCATAATACCCTGTGTTGTCTGACACACACACAAACTCTCTCTCTCTCACACACACACACACACACACACACACACACACACACATACATGAACACACACAAAAAAACACATTTACATGCGCACACACACACACACACACACACACACTGGCAAACGTACCTTCCTGGGGACGGGCTCCACGCGTGTGATGGTGGAGGGGTCCACCACGGGCTTGGGCCTCTTGAGGGTGTCGATGAGGCTCTGCCACTGCGGCGGCAGCCCCAGGTAGCAGCCCTGCGCCGGGTCGTAGGAGGTGTGCACGCGGTGCTGGAAGTCCCGCGGGGCCGAGATCTCGGGCCTCCTGCGCTTCTTCTTCCGCCGGAACATGTCCAGGGGGGGCAGGCACAGGCACGAGCCCGGCGCGAGCACCTGCGGCACACAGGACGAAGGGGGGGTCCCGTTATGGCACGAGCGTCTCACCTTCTCCACCCACGCCATCACGAGATGAGAGAGAGAGAGCGGACACCCGAGCCAGACGCAGCGGGCCGCTGGGCAAGCAGCGGAGACCGGCGAGGATGATTGTCGCTCGAAAAACGGAAGCCGGACCGGGACCGCGGCCGGACCGGGACGCAGCCGACCGCCAGAGGATGCAACGGGAACCCGGATGAGAGCGACTGTCACACGACAGCCGAACAGATAGAGCAGATTACGCGCCTGAGAGAAGAACGCACGGACAGATCTGCCCAGCAGCGGCTAAACGTGTGCAGGGGGGGAGGGGGGGCAGAGCAAACGCCACATGCCCAACCACCACGGCGACCATCCCGCTAAAGCCCGACGGAAAAGCAGACAAGTGGCTGGCAGGAGTGGCGGTGAGAGCTCAGTGGAGCTCCGATGGCTCCACCACAACACTCCCACACATGTGTGTGTGTGTGTGTGTGTGCCTCTCTACAGAACACGCACGACCAACACGCCAAACACACTAGAATAACAACACATGAGCATCTGGCTCTGAGTCCCTGTCAGTGGCAGCTGACGGAGCAAATAGCAGTGGACACCTGAGAACTCAGGTGAGCGTGGCAGAACAGGCGGAGAGGGAGGAGGCGGGGAGGAGGAGGAGGAGTTACGGTTACACCCCCTCCCCCCCTCTGCCTGTGCCAATGAGGAGGAGTTACGGTCACACCCCCCTCCCCCTCCTCTGCCTGTACAGTACCAATGAGCTGGCCGTGGCTGGTATGTGGAACGCAGCTCCAACTACCCCAGAGCCATCTATCACCCTCTGTCCGCCTCTACTGGTGTCACTAGGGAACAACTCACAACAACTCACAAAGGCACAGGAATAAACAACTCGTTTAGGGTTAGCTCACTACAGGCAAACACAAGAATAAACAACATGCTTTATGATCTAGGCATGAACTAATGCTCTTGAGAGTTAAAAGACCATCTCAAATGTAGGAATACATAGCACCATGCTAGCCATTGAGGGAGAAATGGATAGGTTTGTACATACACTGTATGGGGATAATATTCAAACATCGGATTAAATAATGTTTCTTTTCTTTTCTGTTGGTGTTCAACAAGAGAAATCTCTCTGATCAGGTGATTCTACTCAAGGTGCCTGTCTGTCTGTCTGATTATCTGTTCGCCTGCCTGTCTGGTGAAGAGACGCTGGGCATGAGACTATGCCAGCAGTGGGGTGGTCAACACCTCTAATGTGACAAACTGCATTCAATTCACATGACATGAGTTCAGATGGGAACCAGGGGAAGGCTTGGGGTCTGGCGTAGAGGCTGGGATTTGGATGTACTGTAGCAGGGGTGGGTGGGGTACGTTTCTGGAGTAGTTAGGGTAACTGGTAGACTGGGTGAACTCAGCCCGATCTGTCGGCGATTGGATTTTGCCCAGCAGCTTAGGCTGGGAACCTGCACATTTAACTCCCCTGCTTCCTGTCCACATTTGCTGGAACCGATCACGCACTAGCCTATCTACCAGGTGCACCGGGATCGTTGGTCTGATTGGTTGAAGGACTATCCAAATGCGTACAGTCATTTGAGCCATTGATCATACAGTACCTCTTGTGCAGTGGATATACAGACCAGACTCCCCAGACTAATGTTCAGTCTGCCAGGCTAGCCTAGGTAACTAGGTACAGTAACGAATCTGGGCTTGCTGGGATAGCTGGGGTAAGTATCTGGGGTAGTTAGGGGTGGCTAGGGTAACTGTAATATCTGGAGTATCTAATGTAGCTGGGGTGGATGGGGTAAGTGAGGTAACTGTGGGGGTATCTATAGGGCTATTGGGATTGCTATGGTGCCTGGAACAACTGGTGGCTGGGTTGCTGGGGGCTGTTAGCTGACTGCTGGTTCAGTTCAGTTCAGTTGAGTGATCATGTCCTGATCATGTCCCTGTGTGCGCCGTGAGCCTCGTCCTCAACACAGCAGGCTGCATGAGGGCTGAGTGTTATTTTTAGAGCTGCACTTCACTGCAGCCAGCTGTGTTAAAAACAGATAACTAGCCATCAGTGATATTAACCACATCAACGGGGCATTCTATTGGCCTGTAGTTGCAAGGGCAAAACATCACTTACATTTTTACATAATGGGTCTTAATAATGGCATAATGTAAATGTACAACACAATACAACATTCTCTATTTTACAAATGGGGAAAAAAAGGAATTAAAACAGGAAACCTGTCCAGCAAATGTGAGCTTTGCATAAAATACATGCTAAATGAATGGGATAAATGTTAATATAAATGTGTGGCAAGTTAAATGAGTTCAGTTATTTGTCAGTGCAGTACAGTAGTACAGCAATTTGCCAATCTAAAGACAGATGACAAATATCTCACCTTTAGATGATAAAGTACAGTAGAGATGGTTTAATCCACTCCAACACACCTGACAAACTCACTGTGCAGCCAGTAAAACTCCAAGACTAATTGTTAAATACAGTAGCTTTCATCTTATGTGTGTTCAAACCCCGGAATGTGATCTGCTTCCTGCTATGTGAAAGCGTTAAAAACCCAGCTCTATTGGAAGGATGTGGAAAGGATTTTGAAATAACAACGTTCACCTGTGTTTTGTTTTAAAAGACGCCCCGTATACATATGCTGCCACCATAAAACGGAGTCATGACTCATTTTCACATGATTGCCTGAGCGGGAGCTTAGGTCGTGTTTACTCAAGCTGAGGGTAAACGCCCCCTTCCGTGAAGGCGGCACACACAACCAGGATATCAGCCCGCGTTTTATGCCACCAGCAAGACTGCAGCCAAAACTGCTGTGAATCATCTGGGCCAGATCTGGCTATGATCTGGCTACGATGTGGTAAAGACACACAGTAGTTCAATCCACATTAATCTTCACAGCGTGTTCACAGCATAGTTAATGTTGTTATATCTCAGGACCAACTTTTGTAAACATCTGATCTTAATCTATTTTGACTCAGACCTATGCCCTTCTGACAGTTTATAACGATTACTGTATACACAGTATAGTACAAATACAGTATTTGTAGTGCTTAAGCCCATTAAAAGTAAACCTCTTCAATGACATTTCTAGGAAAATCTCTAAATCTTTCAATCAAAATAAGAGAATTTTCAGTTCCAGGTTCAATCAACTCCATGTTACTTTATCACTTTAACATGCTGTGTCTTCACAATCCACACTGATCTTCACAAACTTTTCACTCACTTTCTCTTCTGCTGAATTGATCTAACCCTGGGAAGAATCCAGCAATGAGGGTAGTAAAGTAGCTGCTGCAGAGATCATAAATCTGTGTGTACAGTAATTGTGATAGACCATAATTGATGAGAGGTCTTACCGGTTAGTTGTGTTTTTTGCTTGTGGTAATTTCTGTGTGTTTTCTTGCGCTTGCTTGAGATGAGTTAGTGAGTTATTCCATCGCTCACACGATCACCTCCTTCGTCAGCAATGATCTGCAGGAGAGAAAGAGAGAGAAAGAGAGAGAGAAGGGGGGGGGGGGAAGGAGACAGAGAGAGTGAAAAGGGAAGCACAAAAAAGAGAAAAAGATACACAGAAGAGTGCAAGGAGAGAGAGAGAGAGAGAGAGAGAGAAGCGAACATGAGGAGGAGAGGACAGAGGAGGGTGTAGTCCATTAATCCCATTCTCTGGTCTTTTCCCTCCTCAGTCCTCATCCACCTGTTGCAGAGCTACAGCAAACTCACCGTGGATCCTCTTTCAGTTCTCTCAGTGTGTGTGTGTGTGTGTGTGTGTATGCCACGCACCCTCAGGGCAGGCCCAGCCTTTGAGCTCGAGTGTGTGTGTGTGTGTGTGTGTGTGTGTGTGTGCTCACTGTCAGGACAGACCTAACCTTGAGCTTGGAGCTGAGTGTGTGACAAAGACACGTGGCCCCCATAATACTGTGGTGTGTATGCTTATCATTCCCTGACTCATACTGTATATACCCACCTCCCCACCCAGCCTGGGTTACCGTTTCCTGTGTTATATTCCTGAGCCGATGGTAGATATGTAACATGGTTTAAACAACTAGAAAAGGAAATATATTGTATCAATGTAAATGGGCCGTTATTTACCTCAGACCCATGAGCCAGTTACTTTCAGCAGGCCGTAGACACGCAGACAGCCGTCGAAATCACAGACAACATCAAAACTCTGTCCAAGACCAAGAACTGTGTGTCTGTGTGTTATGGTTAAGGAAAGAACAACCAGGTTTGTCGGGCTATGAACAGCTGTGTGAGTGTGTGTGTGCGTGTGTGTGTGTGTGTGTGTGTGTGTGTGTGTGTGTGTGTGTGTGTGTGTGTCCATCACTCATAGCACTATGAAACCCCTCAGAGTTCAGTAGGTGAGAAAATAGTCAGGAGACTGATGACACATTATCCAGCACTACATCCTCTCATGGGGATAAATGTGGGATGGGACCTCTCTCTCTCTCTCTCTCTCTCGCTCTCTCTCTCTCTCTCTCTCTCTCACACACACACACACACACACACACACACACACACACACACACAGTCACTCTCTCTCTTGCTCACATACACCCACACTTTCACACTAACCTAACTGGTTGAATAATGAGCAATATAAACCGCAGGCTTTGTGCTGGGACAAGGGTGGTGACACCAAGTGTCTTCCATTGTCTGAGAGCTCATCCCAGGGTGTGCATCTGTCACACTGAGAAGCCACACCATATCTGCATTTCAGCAGCCAACTCTAGAACTGATCCCTCTATTCAAAATTCATTACAAAATGCATCATTCATCATTTCACATTCCATCAATTGTGTTTGTTGCCTTCAAACAATTAGTTAACACGTATAATGCCATGTCAGTTCCCAACGAGTTCCTTATAGCATTAGCCTCAGGTTAGTGATTGTATTGCGTCTCTGAGGGGATTAAAGCTACACGCCCTGCCAAGACTCATGAAAGGTCAAATATAACACTGTTTCTGCTGTTACCAATGTTATCAGTATCAGGGAGGGAACAGGTTGTATATGCCTTTACTACCTAGCCTACATACAACAGATGAATAAACATGAACTATAACACTGGTTGTGAACTGAAGACTAAAGATTATCAGTTTCTCCTGACAGTATGAGGTGCTGAGGCATGCATATTACCTGCATCTAATGTCAGCTTTATTGGCTTCTAGATGCTTCCAGATAGCTGCTCTCCCATGCTGATGAGTCATAAATCCATTTCAGCCTTTGTTTCAGTTCTTATAGCGCCAACCAAACCCCCCCACATCTACACAGGTCGGAGAAACAAGGACACTCCAGACGTTCACGAGTCCTGTCGCCCTGGGAGACAGCAGAACTTTGGAATGAAGTGTAATCAGAAGCCACAGCTCCAAAGGGACTGGTATATTCTCTGTTGTCACCTGGATCTGAGCTCCAGGGGTGAAGACACAGGAACAGTTAAGGCCTCCGTCCAGCAACCCGTCCCATCTGAGAAGAGCTCGCCAGCTCCAGCTTCTCAATCCCTCTGCGGTGGACGTCTCCCACTCTACAGCTGGTATCTCTGCGCTTCGCTCCACTCACCCCTCTGCTGGCGTGAGCTCATTCTGCGCCGTGTCCTGACCTGTCCCACTCTCCCTCAGCTGCATGTAGGGGGATAAATTCCTTCAACCGCCTCTCCTCCTCCTGACTCATAGCGATTCAAATCGAAAATGAACTCGGAAGAACCACTCAAAAAACCTCTTGGAGTGGACCACCAGAATCGTTCATGTTCGGTCGCACTTGACAACAGCAGAGAGTCCGGGGGAGCAGAGCAGTGGCTGCCAGGCAGCGCAAGCCTCTCTGCACCTGTGAGGTTCCTATGGGCTTCCTGTCTCTCTGTGTCTGGGCTGGGAGGTTCCTATGGACTCCCTGTCTCTCTGTGCCTGGGCTGGGAGGTTCCTTTGGGTTCCCTGCCTCCTCCTCCATGGAATGAGAATGAACGAGGGGCAGGGCAGGACAGGCAGGTAGGCAGGCAGGATTGCTTTCCAGGACTGTGACAGGCTCCTGCTTGCCCTGTGTCGGTCTGGGTGTGTCCCTCTCTTCCCTCAGGGTATTTGTGTGTGTGTGTGTGTGTGTGTGTGTGTGTGTGTGTGTGTGTGTGTGTGTGTGTGTGTGTGTGTGTATGTGTGTGTGTGTGTGTGTGTGTGTGTGTGTGTGTGTGTGTGTGTGTGTGTGTGTGTGTGAGGTGGGGGGGTTGTGCCCAGGGGGGGTCAGGCAGGGCTTGTGTGCATACTGTTGCTAGCTGGGACACGCTCCACCGTGGGTGATTCAGAGGCTGCTGGAGCACAGCAGAACAGCCTGCGTCTCGTTTCATTTGCATGCAATATCAGGGCCAGCTAGCTGTGCAAACTCACTAGCGGTAGATATGGCGCAACAGGGAAGAGTTTATGGCCTTGTGGCCCTGTAGCACGACAACCCTCCAAAACAATATTCACAAGTGCATCTCAGGCAGTAGCAAGGAGCAACTGTTGTATGTGTTGTATTCAGTTGAATGTATAAATGAAAATGAAGAAAGCAATGTGACAAGTTTACGCTATGTGGATAACTAAGCAAACAGTTGCGCGCACACACACACACACACACACACCAAGCTGTTTCCTGGCAGAAGTGACAAGGGTCATCTTGGAAAGTGTCATTGTATTGCTGCCCCCCTCCTCACAGCCCCCACAGGTGAAGTCTAACCTGCACATACTGTAGAGGTCACCTGGCCAGCCTGGGATACAAGATCACAGCAACAACCACACCTGGAGGGCTGGGACTCGAGATTACAGCAACAGACTCACCTGGGACTTGGGATCACAGGAACAGCCTCACCTGGAGGGCTGAGACTCAAAATTACATCAACAGACTCACCTGGAGGGCTGTTGAGATCACATCAACAAACTCTTCCTGACAAACTCTCACAGTAACATGGACAAATCTAGACACAGCTGGTTGACTCATACTGTGTCATTTGTACTGCTGGATAAAAGTGCACAGACATTGCATGCATTACATAATACACAATGCATTACTCTCTACAATACTAGCAGTCCAGTCATGACACAGCTGCAGCACAGCAGCTGTGCACATTTTTTTTGTAGCATGTCTGCAAGGGAAAGACGAATTAAGGTTTCAGGATGGCTTTACTCACCAAATGTACAGAGTACACAGGCATTTCACTTGGTGAGGCTGCACAGCATGGAAAGTGTAACAACTTAAAACTAGAAAATGTGATTTTGAGGAAATTGCTAGGGCATGAAAACATTAACATAAAATGCGAAACAAACTTTCATTTAGAAACAGTTGGCGGGAAACAGTTGGAAGGAGTCATAGTTGAAGACCACACACATCTCAATCCCTGCTAGTTTTTGTCCTAGAAACATATAAGTGACACCGTTAGAATTTAACCTTTAATCAACTATTTTCCAAATATAAATGTTTTAAAAGAGAATGTATGGCACTTGTCATAACAATAAAAGAAAATCCTAGGATTTCAGTCCTCTCACCTCCTCTCACATCAGGCCCATTCAAAAAGCCCATTCAACTTAATTTGCATTTGAAAGAGACACTCACTAATGGCACGGACAGACGATACGATTTTTTTTGTCGTTCACGATTGTCATTTACGATCTACCATGTCACACTATACGATTTTAGAACCATGAAAACCTCTTCGCATCTTGGTTGGTAGAGTGGCCACATACACAGAAAGCATCGGTCGCGTCATACGACTCCCGTCAAATTTCTGACAAGCCAGACTTTTTGTCGGGCTGTTTTAGAACGTCGTGAACGACAAATCGCAAGTCGGGATGCATATCACATTATAAGATTCACTCCGCGTTCGATGTTGTGCCCGACCATTTGAAATCGGATACGACGCTGTAAACTTGTCGGTCACGACAAATTCGGGCCAAAATCGGGCTAATATCGTGTAATCTGACCAGGCCATAAGTGACATATTTTGAATGTTCTTTTTTTACTTATGGAGCCAACACCGTTGTTTTTGAGGTTCAAACTTCAAAAGTCTTAGCTCGATTTATATTTATAGTGTTTTTTTTACCTTTGACCTTTGGCTTTTGAAAATCGTTTTTTTGAAATAGTTATTTGTACTGAATTATAATAAAGAAGTAATTTCATTACATCCACTTTACTCTCATATGCTGGTGCTTAGTTTTGTGTGTTCATGTGAGAGGGAGGGGTAGGGCTAAGGGGAATGGCTGCTCTGAACCGGTTCAAGGAACGAAAACGAAAACCGAAAACGAACGGAATTTTACGAGGAACGGAAACGGAAACGAAAACAAAAACGAAATGGTCTTCAACTGTTCCGGAACAGAAATGTTATTCTGAAATCCATAAAACCGGTTAATATATATTTTTTTCGTTCTCTATATATTTGATAAAATTTCACAAAATCATAGCCTATGTCAGGTTTTTAATTCCGGTTGTGCGTTCACTTCGCCGCCCGCTAGGCTCAATCCAGGCAGCTGTCACGATTGTAGGCAATGTAGCTTATATAGGCATAACATAATAGCGCCTTGTTGTTTTAAAGTCGGGAATTTAAGTGTTTGCGCAATTATAGGCTATGTAGAGTTGAGGTAGGCCTATTGTCAGCAACAGACAGGCTATAGCTAACATGTTCACTTATAAACAGGGTAAGGAATTATTGAGCAAGCCTGTGAAGATCTCCATATAGATAAAACGTACAACCAGGTAAGGAGTTTCTAGCAATTATCCAGAAATGTTTTTGATAAGACATGATTTATCATAGAATAGGCCAGTAAGCTGTAGATTATGTGGGATGGATAGCCCATCTGAATGTTTTTGCATGCCGCCTGTGATTTATTATTTTTGGGCATAGACTAGCTACGGTGTAAATCAAGGGCAAATAGTAATGAGTAGGCTGGTTACATGCTGCCACTCAGACATGCCACCACTACGACATGCTTCCATTTAGACATGCCTCTATTTCGACATGCTGCTATTTAGACATGCTGCCAATCCGACACATTTTAGTACCCCCATTCCGACAGTTTACAAATCCTATTTTTTTCCAAGTCAATTTAACGGACCCTATGAGCCCGACGGATGCAAAGTGCGTCAAAAAACACATCCATTCTTCTCTGTTACATTGCTCCGTGATTATTAGTCACAGCGAGATGAGACCTATATTGCATGAAAGAGCAGAACCGGGGCTTTCCAACGAGACTAGACACGTGTCTGTACGATCAAGTATAAAGTATAAAATAAAATCATGAATTTAAATCAAAGTATATCATATTTACAGTCTATATTGCTCTGCGTTCACGCACACAGCCACTGCTCTCGCTTGGATTACTCCGGGACCAGGCATCGCACAGACATGACAAGCATATCAAATGAAAGAGGAGAAACAGAGCTTTCCGTTGATACCAAACACATCGATCCTTTTGTGTTATAAAAACAGACGAAGTGACAAACAAATAAGAATGTCATATAGCTTCGGCTCGCTTTCGTTTGATTTACTCGTGAAACGCCTGGTCAAAAATATATGACTTGCATGTCAGATAAAAGAGGAGAGCTAGAGCTATCCACAGATACCAAATACAACCTTCTAGGCCATAAAAAAGACGAAGTGACAGCAAAATAATAACTGTAACATTAATAGCCTATTAATTACCTCATGTCGGAATGGCACGTTGTTTGAAAAAAAAAGTGAAATACCGCCACTGCGACCATGAAAAAAAAATATGTCGGAGTGGTGGGACTTTTTCCCATAAGGAGACATGCCTCCACTACGACAATTGGACGTCAATGTCGGAGTGCTGGTATGTCGGAATGAACGGCGGATACCGAGTAGGCTACGTCTATTCTAAGGTATAGACCACACAAATAGACTTGATAGGCCCGCCAAACACTGCCGGAACGATAAGAACGAACGATATTTTACGTTCCGAACTTGTTCAGGAACGATATGTTGGTGGCGGAACGCAAGAACGAAAACGTTAAACATGCCTGAACCGTTCGGAACGGAACGATTGAAAAATAATTTCGTTTTCAAGCCCTGATGGCTAGGTACCCCTTAAAAGCTAGAATTTCCACAATACAGGCTGACTTGAAAGTGAGGAGTACAGAAATGCCCTACATACACCTCTCACACCAGAAAAACAAGCACAATGAGATTTTATTTTTATAATAAATTTACAACAATTTGGCATTAATAAGGATTCTAAAATTAACAATCGTTCTATGTCACATTCAATCTTGTAGTCATATCTTGAAAGTCTTCATCTTAATAGGTTTTCATACGTTTTGAAAAATCGCTATTTTGGGAACGTCAACAGTACATCATTATTGCCGATTTACATAAAAGTCACATATAGCATACATATTTCCATGTCTGATGCCCCGCAAATGTCGGAAATCTAATGTCCAACAACAGCAAAAATTTACTTAACTTTTTTTTAACACTCATCTGAATGCTGCATCCTACTGCTATCGACTGTATCTCATTGGATCACTCATTGCATCTACTACAGGAAGTGATGACCTCTGATGCCACATAATGACCATTTTAGCTTGGAGAGCCAGCCCAAACTCTGCCCCGGCCCCCATATGCACCCACAAAATCTACAGTTGGGAAGTTCTTCAGACAGGAGGTCTAGAGATGAAAAAAAAGGCAGAGAGCTGAAGACATGTGTTTCATTGTTTCAAAAGCAAGTCAACCCAAACATGCAAGTCATTACGTGTCTGGATATATAATTTATACGTTAACAGTCACAGGTCTCCAAGTAAGCGACTCCAAAGTTCACTAACTGTAAGTGATACTCTGGACTGGACTCGCCCTTAGCAGGAAGTTTGTTAAAAAAAAAAATCCTGGCTGCCAGCTCTCACTGCCCTTCCCCTGGAGACGGCCCAGTGGCAGAGCCGGCTGGGCTGAGGGAGGACAGCATGCAGGAATGACCTCCATGTCAGATAACTCCGTCAGGGTGTCCTGCACTCCACACAATGCTCCTCCTCACTTCACTGGGATTCCTTCAAAGCTCCTCTGTTGGACATGTTTACACACACACACACAACACACACACACACACACACACACACACACACACACACACACACACACACACACACACACACACACACACACACACACACACACACACACACACACACACACACACACACACACACACACTCATGCGCAGTCTTGGAAACACTAAGGCTGTTGGAACCCCCACTCCCCACCCCAAACATTACCTCATTGTCGTGGTTAATAAGTGGAAATAGTCCATGTTCATATGGTATTTGTAGGCTTTGGTTAGGCTGGGTGAACCTTGCCTGAACTTCCGGCAAATTTGGATTTCGCCCGGCAGCTCAGGCTGGAAATCTATCTCCTCTGTTCCCTGCCAGAACCGCGTTGGCTCCAATCAGAAACTAGCTTATGCATATTGAAGCCTTTTAGAATTTTAGATGCCTTTCCTGCATCTTAACGCTCTGACTCTCATAATCAAGATTCATAATACGCAGCATTCATTAAGTCAGGGTTTAAGTGTTTTTGTGACTAATTTGGGTAAATGGTGAATTGCTGTTTATCCAAATAGGCACCTTGGCTACCTCTGACCAGTCATAGTGTGATAGCCATAGAGGCCTACTGTACATTTGTCCACTTTCAGTGTTCCACGACTCTTAGATGAAAAGATGTGTAATAATGCAACGGTTATGTGTGCCCAACCGATTTGAGGGCCCAAAGATGGTGCCATATCTCTATCCTATTTAAATACAATTTCTTCTTTGCATGGTAGAGTTTGCCATTGCATTTGAGAATGGAGCATCAATAGGTGTTCATAGCAAGGTTATTGGAAGTTTTCTTCAGGCCATACAATGACAGGTCAGTTTCAATGCAGTGCCACCTGAAGTCCACAAAAAAACAGGCAACCTAACCTTATTTTTGTTTGCCCAGATTTATCTGGATTCTCTGAATATTTTAATATGTTATACACCCAATTATACACCCAATCATAGTTTCAACACTTCAATCCTTCTTTTGTTTTCCATCATTCTGTTGCCTTTGTCCCAGCTTTTTTTATTTTATCTACTGTCAACCATCTTGCAATGTTAATGAAAGAGAAACCAAATACCAGCATCTGGACCCCAATTTGTGTCCAGTTGATCCTGCAGAAAATTAGCCTAGTAAATCAGACATAATGGTTTCTAAGTTATGTGACATGGACACACTTGCAATGCCATTTTCCCCCAGCAAGAGGCAGCACACACATACACAGCAATGAAGGATTACAATACCCTTAACCCAGTCCAGTAGGGAACAGATGATAGTCTTTGGAAAAGGGCTCACAAAATCCTTCACAAGAGCATAACAATGGTGCCAGTGGTACTCTGTGTCCTCTCTCTTTCTCTCTCTCTCTCTGTGTGTAGTAGCAAAAATAGCATTAACTTCTCTCTCTCTCTTTCTCTCCCCAACACACTACCATTTTAAAGAATTAATTAAAAATGGAATTAAAATGAAAATAAAGTTAAAGTTAGAAAGTAGACTGGAGATTTTCATAAACACATATCTCATTTATTAAAACAGGACAGCTCCCCAAACTTCGTAATGCAGCAGCATGTATAGAGATTTCGCAATCCGCAGAGTAGTCAGTCATTTCCCAGAAAGTGTTGCCCCACTCTAGTGCCCCAGCTGTCCCTTAATAACAAGTTATAAAAAAAACCCTCACAATTGTTTTAAGTGTACACTGCCATATTTATTGTCTTTCAATGAACTTGTTTGGCCTGACTTCGTATTTTCTCTAATGCTATTTTTTTTTCATGGTCGCCATGCTGCAAGAGGACCCAAAAAGTGTCATGATCCTTATGTAAGAGGCTTTTTTTACATGTGAGAAGAGTGAATAACAGTCTGCAGCAAAGCTGACAATAACATTGTCTATCACAGGGAAAAAACAGCAAACAGAGTTAGAAACTAATTAAATGCTCGACTGGCCAGATTATAGTCCATGACGAGCCAGATCCGGCCCATGGCTGTTGGAATCCTGCAATCTGATTGGCTGTTGAAATTCTGCAATCTGATTGGCTGTTGAAATTCTGCAATCTGATTGGCTGTTGGAATCCTGCAATCTGATTGGCTCCCAGAATCCTGTAATCTGATTGGCTGTTGGAATCCTGCAATTTGATTGGCTCAGAGAATCCTACAATCTGATTGGCTGTTGAAATCCTGCCAATCTGATTGGCTCCCAGAATCCTGCAATCTGATTGGCTGTTGGAATCCTGCAATTTGATTGGCTCAGAGAATCCTATAATCTGATTGGCTGTTGAAATCCTGCCAATCTGATTGTCTCTCAGAATCCTGAGTATTGGCTGAGTATCACAATATTTATCCTGGCTGTAGCCTAACTTTAGATGAAGCAGCAGCTATATGAATTTCCCAATAGGCTAACATTTAAATGTTAAGCCTAATCGTGACTGCCAAAAGACGGGGATGCACATCAGTTTAATACTTGGGTATCACTTTGGATTGTAAGCTACTGTGGAGCTCTCATGTGGAGTATGTTTGTTCACGCATCTGTCAACGGCTTCATTTTCTGCGTAGACTAAGGGTCCATGGTGTGGATAGGTACATTATGTTGTTGTTTTATAGAGCTACTATTGAGTTCATAATACGCTATGGCATCACAACATGGTTCTGCAACCTGACCGTAAAAAACAAAGCACAACTCCAGAACCTTGTGAAGAGGGCAGGGAAAATAATGGGGATTCAGCCCCCATCCTCCTTAAAGGAGATCTTTGAGGACTCCGTTAGGAAGTTAAGTCTAAAGATAGCCACAGACCCAATCCATGTCCTAAATATGGAGTATGAGCTGTTGCCAAAAGATACCAACTCCCATTCTGTAGGCTTAACCGATTCAAGTTCTCTCTAGTACCATTATCAATTAAGCTACTCAATGATGGAACAGGGCAATAGTGCAATAACTGAAGGGGCATTTGTGCAATAACTAGTGGCTGGCAGCCTCTTTTTATACTATATTATCTGATGAGCTGTGCTTGTGTTGTGTGGGGGGTGGGGGGCGGATGTGTGCATGGGTATGCATGCTATAGTGCTTAGTTTGTTTTTTATAATGGTGTTGGGGAGGGGGGTACCATATTGTATGTTTCATGTTTTATGTTGTATGTATGTTTTATGTAAAAACCGATGGAGCCGATGCTCCTGTTGCCCAAGACGAATTTATCTCGTAAGCGAGACAATAAAAGCACTTACCTACTTCCTTACATACTAAATAAATGTGAACGACAAAGAAAAGCCACGGTGCAACCTGCTGGCTGTCGAAAAAGGATGAAAGAACTACAAAAACAGCTCAAGGAGGCTTCTCTGGACAGAAACAGGTTACTAGCCTACTGGTCATTTCAGCCGTGGACTGGTCGGGGATCGAACCGACAACCCTCCGGTTACAAGCCCGAAGCCCAAAACCAGTAGGCCATTCCTCTGAGTGCGCACGCATGGAGATAATTTGTGCGATCACAGTTAATATTTACGATTGCGAAATAATATAATACGCTCGAACCCTATGTTTTATCGTGCGAGTGTTTTTGCCACTGTTGTATCCAATGTTGGGCAAGTTACTGAAAATTGGTAATCAGTTACAGTTACTAGTTACTTCTTTTAAAAGTAATTGAATTACTTGACCAGTTACTGTATATCAAACGTAATTATAGTGCATGAAAATGCACTATATTGTTCTTCCTAGGTTTCTTATTATTACAGTGCATGAAAATGCACTGTACTGTTCTTCCAAGGCTTCTTCTTCTTATTATTCCGCTGATCAAATTCATTTTTTCTATTCAGCTTGAACCGTTTAACTTAGAAACTTCATTCAAACGTCGCAACGTAGGTCTTAAATAGGGGAAGGCTGCTAAGTATTTTTCAACTTTGTAACTTTTATACTTTTTAAACTATAAATTAAAAACTATTACAAATTTCCCCATAGACTTAACATTGGCCTCTATGACATCACAATCGGATCATTAAGCAACTAGAAATGCAATTCCAAGGAATTACCAGTGCATGAAAATGCAAAAAAAAATATAGATAGATAATGTAGATATGGCTACTAAGGTATAGCTAGGGTAAACATGGTGGTTGCATAGTTTAAAGAGAGTTGATAGTGTTTAGGTAGACATTTTAAAGCTTAAACATTCCTGTTCTAACTTAACTAATGATTTCTAACAGGTATTCTAAAATGTTAACTATGCTAACAATGATAACCAGGTTGATTGGTTTACTTGGCTAATGATTTCTAGCAGTACTGTTAAAAATGTTAACTATGCTAACAATGCTAACTATGCTAACAATGCTAACCACGTTGATTAGCTAACTTAGCTAATCATTTTTAGCAGTTATGCTAAAAATGTTAACAATGTTAACTATGCTAACAATGCTAACCAGGTTGATTAGCTAACTTAGCTAATCATTTTTAGCAGTTATGTTAAAAATGCTAACTATGCTAACCATGCTAACTAGCTAACTTGGTACTAAGGACTTTTATTTTGAAACATTTGTTGATGGGGTATCCATGGCTGCCACTATCAGGAATAAAGAAGTTACTGTAGTAAAATCATGTTGGTTGCTATGGAAACGGTCATAAACGCTTAATTTTGATGGTTGCTATGTTGGTTGCTAGGTGCATGGAGGTCTCATGTAGTTGACTGGAGGCATAGTTGATGATAACTGACAGTTGGAATGGTTGAACAGTTAAATAGTTGAGTAGTTTCAATGGTTAAATGATTTAATAGTGTATTATTGCAGTGAGGACTTTTATTTTGAAACAGTTGTGGAAAGAGGAAACAGTTAACAGGATATGTAGTCTTCACAGAGAGATTGTATGCTTAAAGCCTGAGAGAGAGAGGGCTGCTGCAGGTGGGGCTGGCCACCTGGCATAAGATTCTAATTGCTTAATGATCCGATTGTGATGTCATAGAGGCCAATGTTAAGTCTATGGGGAAATTTGTAATAGTTTTTAATTTATAGTTTAAAAAGTATAAAAGTTACAAAGTTGAAAAATACTTAGCAGCCTTCCCCTATTTAAGACCTACGTTGCGACGTTTGAATGAAGTTTCTAAGTTAAACGGTTCAAGCTGAATAGAAAAAATGAATTTGATCAGCGGAATAATAATAACTAGAAATGCAATTCCAAGGAATTACCAGTGCATGAAAATGCAAAAATAGATAGATAATGTAGATATGGTTACTAAGGTGTAGCTATGGTAAACATGGTGGTTGCATAGTTTACAGAGAGTTGATAGTGTGAAGGTAGACAGTTTAAAGATGAAACATTCCAGTTCTAACTTAACTAATGATTTCTATTCATGTTAAAATGTTGATTAGCTAACTTAGCTAATGATTTCTAGCAGTTACGCTAAAAATGCTTATTATGCTAGCAATGCTAACTTTACTAACAATGCTAACCAGGTTGATTAGCTAACTTAACCGATGATTTCTAGCAGTAATGTTAAAAATGCTAACTATGCTAACAATGCTAAATTTGCTAACAATGCTAACCAGGTTGATTAGCTAACTTAGTTGATGATTTTTTGCAGTTATGCTAAAAATGCTAACTATGCTAACGATGCTAACCATGCTAACTAGCTAACTTGCTAGTGAGGACTTTTATTTTGAAACATTTGTTGCTAGGGTATCCATGGTGGCCACTATCAGGAAACAAGAAGTTACTGCAGTATAATCATGTTGGTTGCTATGGAAACGGTCATAAACGCTTAATTTTAATGGTTGCTATGTTGGTTGCTAGGTACATGGAGGTTTCATGTAGTTGACTGGAGGCATAGTGGATGATAACTGACAGTTGGAATGGTTGAACAGTTCAATAATTGAGTAGTTTCAGTGGTTAAATGATTTAATAATGTATTAATGCAGTGAGGACCTTTATTTTGAAACAGTTGTGGACAGAGGAAGTAGTGAAACAGGATCTGTAGTCTTAATGAGATTGTATGCTTAAAGCCTGAGACAGAAGGTGCCCCTCATATAGCGTTTATGCGTCCTCTCTCGCTCCTCACTGATCTACATAAAGAATGATGGAGCGGCAACAATGGGATAGTCTAGCCCTTCTTCTATCTTTCTTTATGTAGATCATTGAGGATCGAGGAGCGAGGGAGGACATATAAACGCTGCTTGAGAGGGACCCACAGTAAATACTTTAAAAGTTGTATGTAGATAGTCTAATTAATGTTGATAGACAGAATGTTTAATGGATGTTGATAGGCAGATTGTTTAATAGATATTGATTGACAGTTTAATGGGTGGATGAGTGAATGGTCTGAAGAAGATGAATGGATAGAAGGTTGGATGGAATGTGCCTTATATTCTTGTTAAGAGAGACACTGATACAGCTCTCTGAGAGTAGTTGATACAGGTGTAATCAATTTAACTGGCTAGTCTTCAGAGAGACAGAGTGTACTCTTAAAGCCTGAGACAGAGTAAATAATTTAAAAGTTGAATGTAGATAGTCTAATTAATGTTGATAGACAGAGAGTTTAATGGATGTTGATAGACAGATTGTTTAATAGATGTTGATAGACAGTTTAATGGGTGGATGAGTGAATGGTCTGAAGAAGATGAATGGATAGAATGTTGGATGGAATGTGCCTTATATTCTTGTAGAATGGAGAGACACAGCTCTCTACTGAGAGTAGTGGATACAGATACAGGTGTAATCAATTTAACTGGCTAGTCTTAAGAGAGCCAGCCTGAGACAGAGTAGATTGTTTAAAAGTTGAATGAAGATCGTCTAATTGATGTTGATAGGCAGACTGTTTAGAATGGGTGGATGAGTGAATAGTTTGAAGAAGATGAATGGATAGAAAGTTGGATGGAATTAGGAAGACTTATGTTGATACAGTTCATACAGGGAACAGAAAATGTAGTCTCAAGAGAGCCAGTGTGCCTGAGAGAGAGAGAGAGAGCTGCTGCACCTGGACTGGCCACCTGGCGTAACATTCTAATTGCTGCCGTGATGTCATAATGAGCAATGTTAAGTCTATGGGGAAATTGTAAAAGTTTTTAACTAATAGTTTAAAAAGTATAAAAGTTACAAAGTTGAAAAATACAAAGCACACCTGGCATAAGCGAGACCTACGCAACAACGTTTGAATGAAGTTTCTACGTTAAATGGTTCAAGCTGAATTGCGTGCGTTAGAAGTAGTGGAATAATAACTAGAAATGCAATTCCAAGGAATTACCAGTGCATGAAAATGTAGAAATAGATAGATAATGTAGATATGGTTACTAAGGTGTAGCTAGGGTAAACATGGTGGTTGCATAGTTTACAGAGAGTTGATAGTGTGAAGGTAGACTGTTTAAAGATGAGACATTCCAGTTCTAACTTAACTAATGATTTCTATTCATGTTAAAATGTTGATTAGCTAACTTAGCTAATGATTTCTAGCAGTTACGCTAAAAATGCTAATTATGCTAGCAATGCTAACTTTACTAACAATGCTAACCAGGTTGATTAGCTAACTTAACCAATGATTTCTAGCAGCAATGCTAAAAATGCTAACAATGCTAAATTTGCTAACAATGCTAACCAGGTTGATTAGCTAACTTAGTTGATGATTTTTTGCAGTTATGCTAAAAATGCTAACTATGCTAACCATGCTAACTAGCTAACTTGCTAGTGAGGACTTTTATTTTGAAACATTTGTTGCTAGGGTATCCATGGTGGCCACTATCAGGAAACAAGAAGTTACTGCAGTATAATCATGTTGGTTGCTATGGAAACGGTCATAAACGCTTAATTTTAATGGTTGCTATGTTGGTTGCTAGGTACATGGAGGTTTCATGTAGTTGACTGGAGGCATAGTGGATGATAACTGACAGTTGGAATGGTTGAACAGTTCAATAGTTGAGTAGTTTCAATGGTTAAATGATTTAATAGTGTATTATTGCAGTGAGGACTTTTATTTTGAAACAGTTGTGGACAGAGGAAACAGTTAACAGGATATGTAGTCTTCTGAGAGACTGTATGCTTAAAGCCAGAGAAACTGACAGTTGGTGCCCAGGTGGCCGGCCACCTGGCCTAAGATTCTAATTGCTGCCGTGATGTCATAATGAGCAATGTTAAGTCTATGGGGGAAATTGTAATAGTTTTTAACTAATAGTTTAAAAAGTATAAAAGTTACAAAGTTGAAAAATTCAAAGCAGGCATGGCATAAGCAAGACCTACGCAACAACGTTTGAATGAAGTTTCTACGTTAAACGGTTGAAGCTGAATTGGCTGCGTTAGAAGAAGAAGTTTAAATATAGCTGCAAGCAGCAATGTGGGGGCCAAGCAGGCAGGTCAAAAGGCCAGAGTTGCCACGGTAACTCAATGCTGTTCAGTCAGGTATATAGTTTTAAGCAGTCACAAGAATTTTGATGTCAAACAACCCAAGATTGGCCGAGATGCGAGCCCACTTCCTGTTCGGCGGCTTCGCCCCTTAATTGGGTTGGCTGCTGCGGGTGAACGGTTTAGGATATCGTTCCGAAAAGCAAGGCCTATATTAGACTCGGGCTGAAGATCATCTGTGTGAAGTTTCGTGAAGATCGGACACATTTTGCGACCTGTGGAAATGTTTAAGGGATTTTGATTAAATCCAATATGGTGGCAGAATAAAATAGGTTGATGTCACAAATTGAGCTGGGTCAGCCTAAGGACCTCCCACAGTATAACCAGACACCAGTAGCAAGTTTAAATTCCAAAAACATCAACAGCTACAGGCCAAAATGTCTTTTTGCTAATTACTGCACCCTCTAGAGATCAAAGGTCACCAAATTTCTTGAGCCCCCTCCTGATGGGGTCTAGAGTCAATGTACCAAGTTTGGTTTTGATGCGTGCAGGGGTTGCTGAAATATGAGCCCACTTCCTGTTTGGCTGCTTCGCCGCGAGATTTGATTGGCTCTTATGGGCCAACGGTAACAGTTCCGAAGACGAAAAGCACGAGCTGTATTTGTCTTGGTCTGAAGATGCTCTGTGTTAAATTTGGTGAAAATCAGAAAAAAATTGTGACCTCCAATACATTTTAAGTGTTTTTGATAAAATCCAAAATGGCGGAAAATCCATCATGGCGGAAAATGACGTCAGAGGGTGCGTTGAGCTCGGGCTGGTCCAAGGATTACAAAGATACCTGGTTTTTGAAAATTGGCCCAAGGGTTCAAACGTTACGTGCATGAATGCAAGTCCAACTTTGACCTGTTGGTGGCGCTAGAGAGTTCGAGGTGCCGACATGAAATTTGATGACATAAATAATGGGACTGTCCCTAATCAGTGTGCCAAATTTCACAACTTTCCCAAAGTTGGTTCTATGGGCTGCCATTGACTTCAATGGCAGAGGAATAATAATAATAGTTTATAAATATAGCTGCAAGCAGCAATGTGGGGGCCAAGCAGGCAGGACAAAAAGGCCAGAGTTGCCATGGTAACTCGATGTTGTTACGTCAAGTATGTAGCTTTTAGCAGTCACAAGAATTTTGATGTAAAACAACCCAAGATTGGCCGAGATGCAAGCTCATTTCCTGTTCGGCAGCTTTGCTGCCAATTTCAATTGGCTGTTGCGGGCGAACGGTTTAAGACATCGTTACGAAAATCAAGGCCTATATTAGACTCGGGCTGAAGATCATCTGTGTGAAGTTTCGTGCAGATCGGATACATTTTGTGACCTGTGGAAATATTTAAGGGGTTTTGATTAAATCCAATATGGCGGCCAAATAAAATATGATGATGTCACAAATTGAGCTGGGTCAGCCTAAGGACCTCCAACAGTATAACCAGGCACCAGTAGCAAGTTTTCATTTCAAACACATCAACAGCTACAGGCCAAAATGCCTTTTTTCTAATTGCAGCGCCCCCTAGAGGTCAAAAGTCACCAGATTTCTTGAGCCTCCTCTTGATGGGGTTCTGAGTCCATGTACTAAGTTTGGCTTTGATGTGTGCAAGGGTTGCTGAGATATGAGCCCACTTCCTGTTTGGCGGCTTCGCCGCGAGTTTCGATTGGCTGTTATGGGCCAACGGTAAAAGTTCCGAAGACGAAAAGCACGAGCTAAATTAGTCTTGGTCTGAAGATGCTCTGTGTCAAATTTGGTGAAAATCAGAGAAAAATTGTGACCTCCAATACATTTTAAGTGTTTTTGATAAAATCCAAAATGGCGGAAAATCCATCATGGCGGAAAATGACGTCACAGGGTGTGTTGAACTCGGGCTGGTCCAAGGATTCCAAAGATACCTGGTTTTTGAAAATTGGCCCAAGGGTTCAAAAGTTACGTGCATGAACGCACGTCCAACTTTGACCTGTTGGTGGCGCTAGAGAGTTCGAGGTGCCGACATGGAATTTGGTGATATGAATAATGGGACTGTCCCTAATCAGTGTGCCAAATTTTACAACTTTCCCGTAGTCGGTTCTATGGGCTGCCATTGACTTCAATGGCAGAGGAATAACAATAATAATAGTTTATAATAATAATAAGAAAACTAACAAACACAATGGGGTCCTCGCAGCTTCGCTGCTTGGCCCCCAATAATAATAAGAAGACTTGGAATAACAGTATAGTGCATTTTCATGCACTATAATAATAAGAATACTTTGGAAGAACAGTATAGTGCATTTTCATGCACTATAATAAGAAGAAGCCTTGGAAGAACAGTACAGTGCATTTTCATGCACTGTAATTAGAATCTTATGCCAGGTGGCCAGCCCCACTTCAACTCTTCAACATTCAACTTTTAAATAATTTACTCTGTCTCAGGCTTTAAGCACACTCTGGCTCTCTTAAGACTAGCCAGTTAAATTGATTACACCTGTATCAACTACTCTCAGAGAGCTGTATCAGTGTCTCTCTTAACAAGAATATAAGGCACATTCCATCCAACCTTCTATCCATCCATTCATCTTCTTCAGACCATTCACTCATCCACCCATTAAACTGTCAATCAATATCTATTAAACAATCTGCCTATCAACATCCATTAAACATTCTGTCTATCAACATTAATTAGACTATCTACATACAACTTTCAAAGTATTTACTGTGGGTGCCTCTCAAGCAGCGTTTATATGTCCTCCCTCGCTCCTCGATCCTCAATGATCTACATAAAGATAGAAGAAGGGCTAGACTATCCCATTGTTGCCGCTCCATCATTCTTTATGTAGATCAGAGGATCGAGGAGCGAGAGAGGACGCGTAAACGCTATATGAGAGGCACCTTCTGTCTCAGGCTTTAAGCAATCTCATTAAGACTACAGATCCTGTTTCACTACTTCCTCTGTCCACAACTGTTTCAAAATAAAGGTCCTCACTGCAATAATACACTATTAAATCATTTAACCATTGTAACTACTCAACTATTTAACTGTTTAACCATTCCAACTGTCAGTTATCAACTATGCCTCCAGTCAACTACACGAAACCTCCATACAACCAACATACCAACGATTAAAATTAAGCATTTATGACCGTTTCCATAGCAACCAACATGATTATGCTGCAGTAACTTCTTGTTTCCTGATAGTGGCCACCATGGATACCCTATCAACAAATGTTTCAAAATAAAAGTCCTCACTAGCAAGTTAGCTAGTTAGCATGGTTAGCATAGTTAGCATTTTTAACATAACTGCAAAAAACATCAACTAAGTTAGCTAATCAACCTGGTTAGCATTGTTAGCAATTTTAACATTGTTAGCATACGTAGTTAGCATTTTTAACATTATTGCTAGAAATCATCAGTTAAGTTAGCTAATCAACCTGGTTAGCATTGTTAGTTTAAGTTAGCATTGTTACCATAGTTAGCATTGCTAGCATAGTTAGCTAATGATTTCTAGCAGTTGTGCTAAAATTGCTAAGTTAGCTAATCAACCTGGTTAGCACTGTGAGCATAGTTAGCATAGTTAACATTTTTACCATTACTGCATCAAATCAGTAGCTAAGTTAACCAATCAACCTGGTTATCATTGTTACCATAGTTAACATTTTAACATGAATAGAAATCATTAGTTAAGTTAGAACTGGAATGTTTCTGCTTTAAACTGTCTACCTTCACACTATCAACTCTCTGTAAACTATGCAACCACCATGTTTACCCTAGCTACACCTTAGTAACCATATCTACATTATCTATCTATTTTTGCATTTCATGCACTGGTAATTCCTTGGAATTGCATTTCTAGTTAGTTACTAGTCTGCTTTTTAAATGTAAATATAAACAGTACTGAACAGTCAATCAATTTATTCAACTCTGCCCGGCTTATCGGCTGCACAGCAATCAGTGTAAAGTCTAGCTTTGGTTGTTTGCATGAAGTGGCACCTTCAGCATTCGTAGGGCTGGGGTCTTTCAATGCTCATTGATTGATTTGATCGGTGTATCATTGCGCCACCCGGTGATGTCAGATCAGAAGCAGCTAAAGTAAGCCTATCTTGACTTCTTGTCTGCAAGCGTTCATTTTTCACAAAAGAGAGTAATGTAATTCGAATTCATTTACATTTAGTAATTGTAATGGCGTTACTTGATTTAAAGAAATACTTAGTTACATGCTTGTTACCGCTAAAAGTAGTGGAATTACAGTAATGCGTTACTTTGCAATGTGTTACTCCCAACACTGGTTGTATCGCCATACACCAAGCATGCATTTGAAAATCTCAGCCTACAGCTGCTGTGCTGCGTACTACCCTCAGTTGGAACATAGTAAGTTCAGTAGGCATAATATCCTCTATACAGCAGCAATGAATTGCAAAGGGGATTGAAGAGGAAGCTGAAAGTTTACAGTGACAGACTCAAACTTCAATCCACGTGTAACCAAAACGGTGTATGTTCATGCAACAGGATCGTTCACCATGTAATTGCCTCATAACGCATATCCTAGCATAGTGTAAGAATGAGCCTACATAAAATTTGCCATGTGTTTCAACCATAGACTAGGGTTTCAACGCATGCATGATTAAAAAAAAAAAAAAAAGCGGGTACACAGTGTTTTTAAGGAGTGCTCTCAGTGAATGAAATGGAAATGCAGTGGTGTAAATGTTTTATTTATTCAAACATTAGAGAGCATTATTATATACTGTAGCACTGAACATACCTTTTGTTTAAAATAATATGCAGTTTAGAACTCAGCTACAGTAATCATGCGTAGTTCCTACGTTTCAGTCAATACAAATGACAGAGATCATAAATTCCTAGGTTACAATGGCGCATTACAGACTAACAATATTTATTTTTATTCATCAGGCCCTAGTTTAGATGCCAGGCAAAGTCAGCCAATGAGCAAGTGTCTCATGCATGAACTAAAGCGATCAGGTGGTGTGGGGGCACTAAGCTGATCCTCTGATGTTTGAGCTTAGATCCTTGCTCATGTCCTTGATAATGTTGGAAGACTTTATGCTGCATTCCAGACAGCTCAGATGTCAGTAGAGAGCCAACCAGTGCGAGCAGATAAACAGGAATTCCATCTAGGGTAATAGCCAAACAGATATTTATGAACAGACATACAGGAGACATTATAGTTGGTTCTAAGAACAGAATAACAATAAGAACGATTAACAATATAATAATGCATATGCACCCTACTACACACACATAATGTATGTTATAGTATGTATACATAATATGAAAAATTATAGAGAGATAATAGAGTAAAAAGGTGTCACCAATGAATATGACTTAGGGGCCGTCTCTCCCAGTGACTGTCACCCAGCTCTCTGGTGACTCTCCCAGTTTTGGGTGTCTGCACCGGTAGGAGCCCGTGTGTGCCTTTGAGACTGCAGGGATGGTCATCTCTCCTGCAGTCTGGCTCTGAAGGAGTGAGCCGTCTTTATAGAAATCAGCACTGGTGGTTGAGGGTCTGCTCTGATATACACAGCGTAGAGTCAAAGGATCTCCTTCAGTCACAGGGTGGGTAGGGCTCTCCAGAATCACATTGCCAGCTGAATTAGAGTGAACACACAAATGAGTCCAAGGTACAGCTACACACAAGATCTGATTATCTCCCTTAACAATGGATTCTCTTCTCTGATTGGCTGATGGGGTAGCCATTGACTTTGTATAACAGGTGAGAGAAAGTGGAATTGATAATTAGCGATAGCAATGTTTACATATACTGTTGGAAATGAACACTACACAAGAGGCAACAGTGGAATAAAATTAGGGAGATACCATAAGCGGGATAAAAGCCTTTGAGGTGACCTGTACGATGGAAATAATGTCTCAGCATCTAAGCCCCCACCTCGCCATAATTTCCATCGAACAGGTCCCCTCGTCGGCCGTTATCCCTTACATATCAGCAACTGTTTCAATTCAGGGTGTCTCACTGAGGTTCTTTCACTTAGACTGTTACACAACACTGTTTGGGAGGTTCCTCGGTGTCCTGGCTCATTCATTCATTCATTCATTCATTCATTCAGTCCCTCAGTCTCCACCTCAAGCTGGTGTGTGGTGAGCATTCTGCCGCATAATGGCTGGCGTGCATCGGCCAGGTGGGTTACACAGTGGTGGTGGTTAGTGAGGCCTCCTCTTTACTGTAAAGGGATTGGGTGCCTTGAAAAGCCCAATATAAATTGTTGTTGTGTTGTTACAAGAATCCAGTGAATGAGTGACTATTGATTTTATTCTGTTTGTTTTATTTTATGAAATTATTATTTTTATCTGTAACATTAGTTTGGTTTTATTATTCATTTTGTTAACTTCCTACAGTATTTGCATATTATGACTCATGCTTTCAAACTATGATGCGGAGGTGCCTCTGTGTATGAACTGTAGCCTGGCAAAGTACGGCTCATTCAGGAAGTGACAGGCGTAGACATACAGTACTGTGACTTTGAAATCATTGGTCCAGCCTAACCAACTACATTGATCAGAGATTCCTAACGTTACTTCCTACGTCTCCTAAACTTTACAAACTGACAATAAATGCTCTAAGGAAACTCCCCATAGGACTTTTGTAAAAGCATAATCTTGGTCTCAATTGAAAGGTAACACTCTGAAGTGTCTTGTAGACTTTGGATTGTATGTTAGGTGTTCTGATACAGAATAACTTGAATGAATATGGAATGAATATGGAATAATTACACAAAAGTCTCTATTTTTGCATTTACTTTGTTGGTTCAATGGTTGTCTATACAATAGTCTATACATCTGCACAACTAATATTGTATAAAACAACATGAAGATTCAATTTCTATGGATTCTTATGAATATTTCACTACCCAATATGTTGCATATAGTTGTACTGCAGCTACACTGCAGCTACTGTAGAGGTCAGGGTAGCACTAAAAGCGGAGGAGAGGAAGGAGGACATTTTTAATTACATTTAATTGAGACATTAATCTGCCAATGTAAAGAACTACACAGATTGTACATGAAAATATGGTGTATAATTTCACTATGCTACTGTACATAGAAATATTGTACAATTGATGATGATGGGGAAAGTGGGGGAGGGGGTAACCATCCTGCTGGCTGGACACTGCATAAACTGATTTGGTTCATCTTAAATACTTACAGGTTACTGACATATTCACAGCCTTGCTGTGTTGTCCAGATTCCGACTCACACCAGTACACTCCCTTATCATGTGTTGAAATGCTGCTGGTGCTGCATGTGGGTCCAGCATCTGATCTCCAACCACGAGGACAGTCTGACTTCTCTTTTCTGTCTGTGTTCCATCTCAGCCTCCATCCAGTAGAGTTGTCCTGCACCTCACAGCTCAGAGAGACGGACTCAGATTTAAACAGCTGAGTCCTGGGTCTGATGACCAGAGAGGCTGGAGGAGACAGACCTGAGACACAGTGAAGAAAGCTGAATTTAAAACTCAGGGATAGAGTAAGTCAAGCAACAGTCTGAAACTCAGGGAAGTCTAAACTGAGACAAATGAGCACAGTAGGAATATTTACTCACCTGTGACCCAGAGGGCATTCACATCACTGAACGCTGTCTGATAGGTTGGCTCTCCTCCCTCTGCTCTGCACACATAAAGCCCAGTGTGTTGAAGAGCAGCAGGGCTGAGAGTGTAGGAGCCTCCAGCTCCTCTGCTGCTATCTGAGAGAAGCTCTACAGAGTAAGTGTTCCCTTTGTAGTGAACATCTGGTGAGTTCTGTCCATAAGGAACAGTTCTGGAGGGAACTGCTCTGTACCAGAGGAACGTCCAGTTTAAAGAGGTGTATCTAACCTTACAGCTCAGAGTCACTGAGTCTCCTACAGCTGGCCAGCTGTGTGGGGAAACTCTGAGAACTGGAATGGGTCTCGCTGTTGAGCAATTGAAAGATTTTAAGAGAAATGTGTTCTGGAAAAATATACAATTTAACAAGAACACAGACAGAGAACAGTTAAATAACAAATGAATAAAGCTTTATTTTAGATTTTCTGCTATGTAAATGTCTCATCATACTTACAGTTAAATGTTATGTTGACAGCGTTGCTGTGTTGTCCAGATTCCGACTCACACCAATACACTCCATTATCCCATACTGAAGTGCTGCTGGTGTTGCATGTGGGTCCAACTGATCTCCAATAACGAGGACAGTCTGACTCCTGTTCTCTGTCTGTGTTCCATCTAATTCCCCATCCAGTAGAGTTGTCCTGCACCTCACAGCTCAGAGAGACGGACTCAGATTCAAACAGCTGAGTTCTGCTGGGTCTGATTATCAGAGAGGCTGGAGGAGACAGACCTGAGACACAGTGAAGAAAGCTGAATTTAAAGAGGAATAATGCAGGATTGGTGATTTTAGGGGCAGCCGTGGTGTACTGGATAGCACACCGGGCTTGTAACCGGAGGGTTGCCGGTTCGATCCCCGACCAGTCCACCATGGCTGAAGTGCCCTTGAGCAAGGCACCTAACCCCTCACTGCTCCCCGAACGCCGCTGGTTGGGCAGGCAGCTCACTGCTCTGGGTTGTGTGATTCACCTCACTGTGTGTTCACTGTGTGCTGTGTGTTCACTAATTCGGTTAAATTGGGTTAAATGCAGAGAACTGAATTTCCCTCACGGGATCAAAAAAGTATATATTCTATTCTATTCTATTCTTCATCTCTGGTTTCGGTTTCGTTTTTCGTTTTCGCGCGTTTTATGCTTGCATATTTCTCTGCAGAGCTTCCCCGACAGCTTTAGCGTGTATATTTATACACATATAGGCTATATATAAATATATAAATTGCAAACGTGGTTCTTCTTGTTCCTTTCGCGTCTCTGACTTCCAGATGTAAACAGCAAACGATCGTTTATCAGAAAGTTGCAAGGTTGTAATAGCGGAGAGGGACACTAGGGGCGGGAGGAAATGTGACTGTTTTCGATAAAACTGGTCAGTCAAGCAAAACAACGATTTCTAAGCAATTTTATGACTATGAAAAAGTTGCATAGGGTCTCTTTAAGACTCAGGGTTAGAGTCGGTCAAGAAACAGAACCTCAGGGGAGTCTAAGCTGAGACAAATGAGCACAGAAGGAATGTTTACTCACCTGTGACCCAGAGAGGCTTCACATCACTGAACACTGTCCGATAGGTTGGCTCTCCTCCCTCTGCTCTGCACACATAAAGCCCAGTGTGTTGAAGAGCAGCAGGGCTGAGAGTGTAGGAGCCTTCAGCTCCTCTGCTGCTGTCTGAGAGAAGCTCTACAGAGTATTTGTTCCCTTTGTAGCGAACATCAGGCGAGTGCTGTCTATCAGGAACAGTTCTGGAGGGAACTGCTCTGTACCAGAGGAACGTCCAGTTTAAGGAGGTGTCTGTAACCTTACAGCTCAGAGTCACTGAGTCTCCTTCAGCTGGCCAGCTGTTTGATGAAAATCTGAGAACTGGACTGGGTCTCGCTGTTGATGAGGAATTGAAAGATTTTCACAAAAATGTGTTATGAAAAAAAAAATGAATTTAGCTAAAAGACATTCACAGATAACTGTTGAATAACGGATCAATAAACCTTAAAGGGAAACTATGCAGGATTGGCGATTTCATCGCCGGTTTCGCTTTCGCTTTCGTTTTCGCTCGTTTTATGCTTGCATATTTCTCTGCAGAGCTTCCCCTACAGCTTTAGCGTGTTTATTTCATAAAACTCCTCAATCGGTCAGTCAGCCATGGCTTTTCATGAGACTTTACATGACACTTCCTGGAGTAGAGCATGGGTGCGTGCTCGAGGGCTCCTGAAATTGCAAGCGTGGTTCTACCGCTACAGACCCCTAGGGCGGACGAAAAAAACATCGTTCGACTGGTAATGACTCATTTAATCATATATAACAGTATGGAACGAATTGATTAACTGAAACACGTTGCATAGTTTACCTTTAAAGGAATAGTTTGGAATTTTGGACATAGGACCTCATTTCCAACTTTGCCGAGGTGATATAGGTCGGTGGAGACAGCTTTTATAGCCCTTCCTTAAAGGGACACTTCACCGATTAGCATTAAGCTTTGTATCTTTAGAAAACCAGTCATGTTTTTGAATGGTCGTGCATCATTCCCTCAGTTTGCCTTGAGATGGGAGAAATACGGATTTCAATGAAACCCATGAGTAGGACTTCCTGCTTTCAATGATGTAAAAAGATGATATTTACATCATTGACAGCAGGAAGTCCAACATTGAAATCCGTATTTCTCCCATCTCAAGGCAAACTGAGGGAATGATGCACAATCATTCAAAAACATGTTTAATTTTTTTTTTTTTAGGCGAGACACTACAGGTGAATAGGGTAATTTTTTTAACTAGCAGATATCACTATGAAACTTCCCCAGTTGATTACTTACATCAACATAAGAAAAAAATGTATTACAAGTTTTTTGTAATTTAATGTTTAAATATGCTAATTAGGCATTATCTCATTAAATATGCGTTAATTTGCATATATTTCAAAATACATATTCTGAGTTTTGGATAAAGCCAGGTTCAAAATTCTTTTTTCATTGTGTTAATATATTAGATCGGAGAAAAATTACAGAGGGATTTATGGATATCTACTTCTGTTGTCTTGTAAATCAGCATATAGTGTCAATAGCCTTGAAAAATCGTTTTTTGCCATGTTTTTAAGCATAAAATGTCATATATATCAGGTTAGGAATAATATTTCAACAAACCCCTCTGTAAAAGTCTTGTAAATATAGTTTGGCATAAGACTGGAAAGTTTGGCGCATGTAAGTGCTTCAGAAGTGGAGATTATGTTCTCAGAGTGGGAGAAGAAACTCGTTTTGAGAAAACAGCCTTGAAACACAGCCAATGGGATACGTTCTAAGCCTAGACTCGCCTTTGAACTTTCGCGATTGGTTGCTAATACAAAGGAAATGTCCATATTTGGATTGCATAGCGTCATTCAGGAGGAAAAGGGCTTTCCAACGGTATCACACATGATATGATTTGGATCACGGTCGCGGTAGTACATGACACATTAGAATGGGAACTTTTGGTAAAATTAGGAGAAATATATGGCGCGAGTAGACAAAATGTCATGAAATAAACACCTAAATGTGCAAATCGGACTTTATTGTTGTAGTAGGGTGGTAGAATACATGCTAAGGTAGCAAACTAGCACAAAATATTGATATTGACCGGAGGTCACAAAAACGATGTTTTCACCTGCCGTGTCTCGCCTTAAATTGGGAACTGGAATGTGCGAACACTTTACAGAAGTGGGAACGTTATTCAGGCAGCAACAGAGATGGCAAAACGAGGTATTGACATTATGGGTATCAGCGAAACACACTGGACAGGGCAAGGAAAAGTGGAACTTGCAGGAGGAGAAACAATCATCTACTGAGGGAGAGAAGATGACTACCATAGAAAAGGAGTAGGTATTGATGTCAAAAACTGCAGCGAGTGCCCAGATAGATTGGACTCCAGTAAATTAAAGAATAATTCAGGCAAGATACTACTCTCAACATAAGATAAAGGTGAAGAATATAGCAGGGTGATGGGCAAGTACGGGCTTGGAAAGCGAAATACCAATGGAGAAAGGCTTTGTGAATTCTGTGACATGAACAAATTGGGCATAACTGGAACACTATTCCCACATAAAGACATACACAAGGCAACATGGGTATCCCCAGACGGCAAGACCAGAAATCAGATTGACCATGTACTAGTAAATAAACGGTTCAGAAATTCAGTGAATGACACCAGGGTATGTAGATCCGCTGACATCGGAAGTGACCACTATCTGGTATGCATAACTATCAAGCTAAGACTGAGGAAAATGCCAAAGAAGAAAAGCAATAGAATCAAATATGATACAGCAAAACTCAACAGTGAAGCCACCCTGAAGACCTTTGTTACCAGCCTGAGAAACAGATACCAGTTACTGCAAGATGAAGAGCCAGAAAGAGAAGAAGAGAGAGCGTTACTACAGAGCTATGTAGTAAGCCTACATAGAAACAGCTGAATCAGTTCTGGGCAGACCACGAAAAAAGAAGAAGCCTTGGATCAGTGAAAGATCATGGAGCCTTATAGAACAACGAGAAAAACTAAACAAGCAGATATTAAGCACAAAGTCTGAAAGAGTTAGGAAGAAGCTAAAAGACAAGTATGCAGAGAAGAACAAAGAGACAAATAGAAGTATAAAATCAGATAAAACGAAATGGATAGAAAACATTGCGAATGAAGCTGAAGAAGCTGCCAGAAACCAACACATGAAGACCCTTTATGGGCTCACAAAAATGCTGTGCAACGAGAGACCTAGGCAGAGTACCGCAGTGCTGGATAGAGATGGAAACCTCATCAGTGGAAGAGAGGCCGTGAAGGCCAGATGGACAGAACATTTCAAAGAAGTTCTGAATAGAGAGGACCCAGAGAATCCAATAACTATCAATGAGAGATGTGAAGCGAACAACAGCATCGCTGATATTTCAGTAAATGAACCAACTCTAAATGAAGTCAAAGAGGCAATACAAAGATTAAAGAATGGGAAGACACCTGGAATCGACTCCATAACAGCAGAGTTACTAAAAGCGGATATAGCATTCTCAACAATGAAGATACATCAGCTGTTAGGGAAAGTTTGGAAGCATGAAAGGATCCCGAAAAGCTGGAAGAGGGGGCTTATAATCAAGCTAGCAAAGAAGGGGAATCTAAAGGAATGTAAAAACTCAAGAGGTATAACACTACTCTCTATGGTGGGAAAGATACTTGGGCAGGATCATCATAGACCGAATCAGGAGCGGGATAGATTGCAGGTTGAGAAAAGAACAAGCAGGTTACAGACAGGGTAGGGGAGGGGAACAACAGAACAAGTCTTCATTCTGCGTAATATCATTGAGCAGGTCCATGAGTGGCAAGCAACACTGTACCTCAACTTCATAGACTTCGAAAAGGCTTTCGATTCAGTATTCTGATTATGAGCCAGTATGGAATTCCCGAGAAGATTGTAAGAATGGCGAGAGCATTTTATGAGGACTTCCAGTGTGCTGTAGAAGATCAAGGAGATGTATGTGAATGGTTTAACATTAAAACTGGAGTCAAACAAGGATGTAACATGTCAGGCTTCTTGTTCTTGATTGTCATGGATTGGATAATGAGAAGAACAGTTGGACATGGAGAAAAGGGATTAGATGGAAATTAACATCAAAACTTGATGACCTAGACTTAGCAGACGATGTTGTGCTACTATCCTCCACCAAACAGCAAATACAACAAAAAAACTACAAGAATGGAGGAAGAAGCAAAGCGAGTGGGCCTTAGGATCAACTAAAAAAAAACAAATACCATGAGCATCAACGCAATAGCCTGGATGGAAAGTAGACGACACTGAAGAATTCATATTATACCTAGGAGCCACAGTCTGTAAGGAGGGGGGTGGTATGAAGGACCTGAAGAATAGGCTATCCAAGGCACGAGGTTCCTTCATCAGACTGAAAAACATCTGGATTACTAACAGCATCTCAAGACGAACCAAACTGAGACTATAAGACACTGGTGATGCCAGCTCTGCTATACGGATGTGAAACCTGGAAAATGAACAATGCCGACAACAAGGCAGTCGACGTGTTCCATAACCACTGCCTACGAAGGATACAAAGAATACGGTGGGAAGATCATGTCAGTACCAAAGAGCTACTTGAAAAGGCAGGAATGAAGACGCTGAGTGAGGAAGGGAAGCTACGTAGATGGAAGATGATTGGACATATACTGAGACAAGACCAAAACAACGACTGTAATATAGCAATGACCTGGGTGCCTGAAGGAAGAAGAAGAAAAGGAAGTTCAAAAACCACCTGGAGGCGCACAGTTGAGAAAGAAAGAAAAGAAGCAGGATGGAGATCATGGTCTGATGTCAGGACTGCAGCAGCCGACCGTGAAAAGTGGAAGAGCTTTGTGAAGGCCTTATGTGCCACAAGGCACGAAGTGGATAGGTAGCAGGTAACATTCAAAAACATGGTTTTCTAGATAGATACAAACCTTAATGCTAATCGGTGAAGTGTCCCTTTAAGTTGCAGCGTTCCCCTTTGCTAAGCTGGTTCTGAGCTAACGCATTTCAACGGTAACATCCAAAACAGTCTTACTCACTCCACCGCACACCCGAGACAAGTAAATTAAAATGTCAGACTATCGATGTACATGTCCGTGTTGATAGAATAATTTTAGAAATAAAACTAACCTTGCAACTCAATGATTTATTACATTTTGAGGGACTAGTTTCTCAATATCAATCCGTTACTGCCATACATGGAACAAAGTATAGGCTACTGCAATGCGATACAAGGTTAGTTTATTTCTAACATTGTTCTATTAACACAGACATGTGCATTGATAGTCTGACGTTATAATTTATTCGTTTTGGGTGTTCTGTGGAGTGGATTAAGACTGTTTTCAGTGGCAGGCTGGATGTTACCGTTGACTTGCGTTATCTCGGCACCAGATTAGCACCAGATGAACGCTGCAATTTAAGGAGGGCAGTAATTCACTGAAAATGGTCTCCACCGACCTATATCACCCCGACTAAGTTGGAAATGAGGTCCTGTGTCCAAAATTCTGAACTATTCCTTTAATTCTTCAGCACTGCAAATTTCTCTAACATACTTACAGTTAAATGTTATGTTCACAGCGTTGCTGTGTTGTCCAGATTCCGACTCACACCAGTATACTCCCTTATCCGATACTGAAGTGCTGCTGGTGCTGCATGTGGGTCCAACAACTGATCTCCAACCACGAGGACAGTCTGACTTCTGGTCTCTGGCTGTCTTCCATCTAATTCTCCATCCAGTAGAGTTGTCCTGCACCTCACACCTCAGAGAGACGGACTCAGTTGCAAACAGCTGAGTTCTGTTGGGGCTGATGACCAGAGAAGCTGGAGGAGACAGACCTGAGACACAGTGAAAAAAGCTGAATTTAAGACTCAGGGTTAGAGTCGGTCAGGCAACAGTCTGAAACTCAGTGGAGTCTAAACTGAGACAAAATGAGCACCTGTAGTAGTATTTACTCACCTGTGACCCAGAGAGGCTTCACATCACTGAACTCTGTCTGATAGGTTGGCTCTCCTCCCTCTGCTCTGCACACATAAAGCCCAGTGTGTTGAAGAGCAGCAGGGCTGAGAGTGTAGGAGCCTCCAGCTCCTCTGCTGCTGTCTGAGAGAAGCTTTACAGAGTAAGTGTTCCCTTCGTAGCGAACATCATGTGAGTTCTGTCCATAAGGAACAGTGCTGGAGGGAACTGCTCTGTACCACAGGAATGTCCAGTTTAAGGAGGTGTCTGTAACCTTACAGCTCAGAGTCACTGAGTCTCCTTCAGCTGGCCAGCTGTGTGAGGAAAATCTGAGAACTGGACGGGGACTCCCTGTTGATGAACAATTGAAAGATTTTCACGAAAATTTATAATTTAACTAGAACACATACACAGATAATAACAGATCAATAAATCTTAGTTTTTCTGCGGTGCAAATTTCTCTTACATACTTACAGTTAAATATTATGTTGACAGCGTTGCTGTGTTGTCCAGATTCCGACTCACACCAGTACCGCCCTCTATCCCATAGTGAAGCGCTCCTGGTGCTGCATGTGGTTCCAGCATCCGATCTCCAACCACGAGGACAGTCTGATTCCTCTTTCTTGTCAGTGTTCCATCTCAGCCTCCATCCAGTAGAGTTGTCCTGCACCTCACAGCTCAGAGAGACGGACTCAGATTCAAACAGCTGAGTTCTGTTGGGTCTGATGACCAGAGAGGCTGGAGGAGACAGACCTGAGACACAGTGAAGAAAGCTTAATTTAAGACTCAGGGTTAGAATCAGTCTCATACATATCAACATGGATGAAGGCACACCACCTTCAGCTAAACCTCTTAAAAACAGAATTGCTGGTCCTCCCAGCCAAACCTACCATACTGTACATCTTGACATCAACATCAAAATTGACTCCTTGCCTGTTGCACCTACCAGGACTGCAAGAAATGTAGAGGAGTCTTTCTTGACAACCAACTAACCCTCTCCGATCATGTGACCTCAGTAGCCCGGTCGTGCCGTTATGCACTCTACAACATATGGAAAATCAGGACTTACTTGACTCATGCTACCCAACTCATGGTACAGGGAATAGTCATCTCACGACTTGACTACTGTAATGCTCTCCTGACAGGTCTCCCAGCCTGCACAGCGAAACCCCTTCAGATGATCCAGAACCCAGCGGCACGCTTGGTCTACCAACCCAAAAGGGCGCATATCACCCCATTGCTCATCCAGCTACGGTTGGCCGCCCTCATCAAATTCATGCCTCTAACGCTTGCCTACAAAGTACTCTCCGGCTCTGCTCCTACCTACTTGAATGCCCTCATACAGGCATATGCTACCACGCGACCGTTGCGCTCCTCAGGCGAGCGATGTCTAGCTCTTCCACCAGCACCCTCAGGCCAATCCAAACTTTATTCATCTGTTCCTCGTTGGTGGTACACACTACCAGTTCCTACTAGAGTAGGGACATCCCTCTCCATCTTCGAAAAGACCTGGCTCTTTAGAGAACATCTCCTCTCATAGCACTACTTACAATTAGTCTTGCTGATCCTTGACCAACCATCTAATTGTGCCAGTTGAGGTCTCCACGACCATGGCAACCTTGAAAGGGACAAGAGGGAAGCAGTCATTCCCAGCCGCATTCCCCCTCCAGACAATTGCACTCATTGATGCAGTTACTCCTACTGCATTCTACCTTTCTTACTTTCTTTCTAATTTGTCCTACAATTGTCGTTAGAATTGCTTTAAAAAGCTTAAAATGTTTATCATGTTGTAAGTCGCCTTAGTTACAAAGCATCTGCCAAATATAATGTAATGTAAAAGCAACAGTCTGAAACTCAGGGGAGTCTAAACTGAGACATATGAGCACCTGTAGTATTTACTCACCTGTGACCCAGAGGGCCTTCACATCACTGAACACTGTCTGATAGGTTGGCTCTCCTCCCTCTGCTCTGCACACATAAAGCCCAGTGTGTTGAAGAGCGGCAGGGCTGAGAGTGTATGAGCCTCCAGCTCCTCTGCTGCTGTCTGAGAGAAGCTCTACAGAGTAAGTGTTCCCATTGTAGCGAACATCAGGTGAGTTTTGTCCATTAGGAACAAATCTGGAGGGAACTGCTCTGTACCAGAGGAGCGTCCAGTTAAAGGTTGTGTCTCTAACCTCACAGCTCAGAGTCACTGAGTCTCCTTCAGCTAGTGAGCTGTGTGGCAAAAATCTGAGAACTGGACGGGGTCCCGCTGTTGATGAGCAATTGAAAGATTTTCACAAAAATGTGTAATGAAAAAAATACACAGTTTAAGTACAACACATACACCGAGAACTGTAAACAGATCAATAAACCTTATTACAGTGCATGACAATGCACTGTAGGCTACTGTTATCGCTGGACTTTTTATATTATTCTTCCGACCACTTTTTCTGCAATTAATTCAGCTCTAACCATTTAACATACAAACTTTGTTCAACCATCGTTATGTAGGTCTCTCAAACGACAGGCGCGGTATGTAACTTTGACGTTTGACAACTTTATACTTTTTAAGATATTTGCCATAAACATGCTAAAATGTCCCCATTGTAAGTCAATGGGTGGAACGTTTGTGTGCTAAAATCTAATGACATCACAATGCTTTCGCGCCTCAAGTTCAACCAAAGACGGTAACTTCCACAACATTAGCCTACTCACCATCTGTCTAATTACCACCGTTAATAGCCTATTGTGAAACTCATATAGCATACTGCTTCCTCTAAAGTTAGGCTACAGCCAGGATATTGTGATACTCCAGACACTTTGTCACACTTGAGGGAAACTTCCCGTGCTTTATTTATCAACCAAGTAGCTTATATCTCAACCGAACGTCCAGTTTAAGGAGGTGTGTCTAACCTTACAGTTCAGAGTCACTGAGTCTCCTTCAGCTGGCCAACTTGAAAAACAAAGCGTTATTTGCTTCTTCGTATCGCATTCATAAACAAATAATGAAATAACTAGTCATTTTTGTCATTGTTGGATTCTCAATTGAATATCAAATGAACGAAACATACACGGACCTAACACAAACCACTTTCCATTCAATTCAACTTTCCATTTCCACTTTCTCTCCATCCATTTACTTCCAACTATTCATTCCTCTATTAAAGTGTCCTCCTATCAACATCAATTAATCTACCAATACACATCCATTAAACTATATGTCTGTCAACATTCATTAAACTATCTGTCTTATCGACATCCATTAAACTGTCTACCTCCACATCCCTTAAACTATGTCTATTAAACGATCTGCCTATCAACATTTATCAAACCATGTCAACCTAGCAGCAACCACCATATGTGTCTTAGCAACACTTAACGATCTCAATTACCCTAGCAATAACCTAGCAACCACCATTATGTCAACCTAGGAACCACCATAGTAACCAGCATGTATTACCTTGTCTCCATCTATCTAACCTTCCATCCAACTTTCTCTCCATCCATTTACTTCAAACCATGTATTATACTATCTGTCTATCAACATAAATTAAACAGTTTGTCTGTCAACTGCCATTAAACTATTTATCAACGTCCATCAATATCTGTGTCTAATTCGATTCCTACTTAAAAACCTCAATAGCAAGCAACTCTAAAAATACATAACTTATAACAACAAACTGTAAATTACACAAAATGTAAATCCTCATTTGCTCTGTTTTACCCCATCTCTCTTTTTTTATTATTATTTGTGTTAACTACAAGTTATATTTTACATTTCATTTTTGGCATTTTCATGCACTGGTAATTCCTTGGAATTGCATTTCTAGTTTTTTCTGCCATGCAAATTTCTCTTACATACTTACAGTTAAATGTTATGTTGACAGCATTGCTGTGTTGTCCAGATTCCGACTCACACCAGTACACTCCCTTATCATTTGCTGAAATGCTGCTGGTGCTGCATGTGGGTCCAGCATCTGATCTCCAATCACGAGGACAGTCTGATTCCTCTTCTCTGTCTGTGTTCCATCTCAGCCTCCATCCAGTAGAGTTGTCCTGCACCTCACAGCTCAGAGAGACGGATTCAGATTCAAACAGCTGAGTTCTGCTGGGTCTGATGACCAGAGAGGCTGGAGGAGACAGACCTGAGACACAAGAAAGCTGAATTTAAGACTCAGGATTAGAGTCAGTCAAGAAACAGTCTGTAACTTAGGGGAGTCTAAACTGAGACAAATAAGCACCTGTAGTAGTATTTACTCACCTGTGACCCAGAGGGCCTTCACATCACTGAACTCTGTCTGATAGGTTGGCTCTCCTCCCTCTGCTCTGCACACATAAAGCCCAGTGTGTTGAAGAGCAGCAGGGCTGAGAGTGTATGAGCCTCCAGCTCCTCTGCTGCTATCTGAGAGAAGCTCTACAGAGTAAGTGTTCCCTTTGTAGCGAACATCGGGTGAGTTCTGTCCATAAGGAACAGTTCTGGAGGGAACTGCTCTGTACCAGAGAAATGTCCAGTCTGAGGAGGTGTGTCTAACCTTACAGCTCAGAGTCACTGAGTCTCCTTCAGCTGGCCAGCTGTGTGAGGAAACTCTGAGAACTGCATGAGGTTTCGCTGTTGATGAGGAATTGAAAGATTTTCACAAAAATGTGTGATAAAACAGTTATCTGCATGTGTTCTAAGTAAATTCTATTTTTTTCATATTAGATCAATAAAGCTTCCTTTTTCTGCTATGCAAGTTTATCTTACATACTTACAGATAAATGTTATGTTGACAGCGTTGCTGTGTTGTCCAGATTCCGATTCACACCAGTACACTCCTGTATCCGATACTGAAGTGCTGCTGGTGCTGCATGTGGGTCCAACATCTGATCTCCAACCACGAGGACAGTCTGACTTCTCGTCTCTGTCTGTGTTCCATCTAATTCTCCATCCAGCAGAGTTGTCCTGAACCTCACAGCTCAGAGAGACGGACTCAGATTCAAACAGCTGAGTTCTGTTGGGTCTGATGACCAGAGAGGCTGGAGGAGACAGACCTGAGACACAAGAAAGCTGCATTTAAGACTCAGGGTTAGAGGCAGTCAAGAAACAGTCTGAACCTTAAGGTAGTCTAAACTGAGACAAATGAGCACCTGTAGTAGTATTTACTCACCTGTGACCCAGAGAGCCTTCACATCACTGAACTCTGTCTGATAGGTTGGCTCTCCTCCCTCTGCTCTGCACACATAAAGCCCAGTGTGTTGAAGAGCAGCAGGGCTGAGAGTGTAGGAGCCTCCAGCTCCTCTGCTGCTATCTGAGAGAAGCTCTACAGAGTAAGTGTTCCCTCTGTAGTGAACATAAGGTGAGTTCTGTCCATAAGGAACAGTTCTGGAGAGAACTGCTCTGTACCAGAGGAACGTCCAGTTTAAGGAGGTGTCTCTAACCTCACAGCTCAGAGTCACTGAGTCTCTTTCAGCTGGCCAGCTGTGTGGGGAAACTCTGAGAACTGGACGGGGTCTCGCTGTTGATGAGCAATTGAAAGATTTTCACAAAAATCTGTTATGGGTCATTCTGTGTCAAATCACCCAGTGGCGGAAACTGACCCTCTCCGAAAAAGTGTTTGTAGGCTGGGTGAACCCTGCCTGAACTTCCGGGGAATTTGAATTTCGCCTGGCAGCTCAGGCTGGAAACCAACAGATCTATATTTCCTCTGTTTACTGCCAGAACTTTGGCTCCAATCAGAAATGGTCATACTCTAGTCCTGGCACGCTATTGGCCGGTGACGTGACGATAGCGAAACTTTAGCGACGCGAAGTGCAGTTGAAACAAAGCACAGCCTCCCCAGACTAATGTTCAATCTTAAAAGATTGAGCTTAGTATGGTGAAAACCAGACTAAAGTGTTTGTAGACTAAACCAATGCATAAATCTTAAATAGTATATCTGTATCACTAATAGCTCTTTGAAGCTTCAAGTCATTTTAAGCATTGTGGTTAACAATCCTTTTTGTTCAACTTGCAACATTATTGGCTCTTTTGGTATTTCACTCACAATAGTGAAACTATGCAAATAAAAGGACATTTCCCTGTTGAATTAAAAAATCCAATCAGATGAGACGCATCTGGTGTAATATCCCCTCTGCAAAGCTCTGAAAATGGCTATAAATAAATCCATTATGTGAAAAGACATCATCCCTTTTGAAGGCTTCTCATTCGAAAAGTATGTGCAACAAATTCATCAGATTTTTTCCCCACTCATATATGGACTATAAGGTCATGTCCATGCATTCTTTGGCTGTAATCATTATCATATTGTCAGAGCATTTTGTTTTAATTGGGCTTGATTTGAAAAAGCCTATTTTCACTTCTCATTTCACATGTGGACAGTTAACGGGATTGTTTTTTGTTTTATTTGATTTTACTATATATGATTCTGTATGTGAAGATCATCTGTCCAAAATTTGGTTTGTTGCTGAGTTTCTTTATTTGTGATAAATTGCTTGGAAAATATTCTCTATAAATCCCCTGAACTTGTATTGGATCTGCAGTACCACTTTGCACCACATGAGGTGCTCTTTTAATGCAATGGAAGTCAATGGAAGAGTAAGTCACTTGTTTGCTGCACATATCCAATCTAAACACACATTTTATGGTTCATAGTTGAATTACTCCACGTAATTATTGCAACATGAAGAACATACTACTCATAAATAAATCTTGTTTAGAGAAAATAAACTGATCAAGCAAATTATACACACATAAGACTGACTGATCATACATGCAGCAAGAGGATTTAGCAGAATTGCCATCTTTGTAACAGCTTTCTTCACCACCATAGAAGTTGGAAAATGAAAGTCATAACAGAACATATTCAAGAAAAAAGGAGTTTCTAAAATTCAGTGCATTGTCAGATGCAGAAAAAGCATCAGATGCAGTTCAGATCAGGTATTTCACTTGATGAAGATGACCATGCATGTTTCCATCACATGAAAGTATTCATCAAAAGGTATGAGGGCTCGCAACGTTATTGCATGGATCCAAGACGCATTCATAAAAAGGAGATAACTCATCAAGTATCTTTTTAAAATACCTGATCTCAACTGAAACAATACTTTTTCTGCATCCGGCAATGCACTGAATTATAGAAACCCCTTTTTCTTCAAGATGTTCCTTTATGACATTCTTTTTCTCACTTCTTTCCCAGATCACATGGAGACAAAGCACTGATCTCCACCTTGATGCTCTGTCTCTCACAGAGGACTACATACCAAGCATATACATAGGCCCCTTCTCAACCTCACTCCTCGACCCTCGATGCGGTCCTCCAGGCTCATTCCCACTTATCTATAAATAACACTGGATAGGCTATCCTTGTTGTCACCCCATCATTTTTTATCTATATCAGTGGGAACGAGGAAGGAAGGGAGTATACACTAGATAAAATGACGAATGAGAAAGGCCCATAGACTTTGCCTAACCAGCTGGCTAGTAATTATTAAAGTACTCACATAGCCACTAAGGCCAAAGCTGGCGTAGAAAACTTGTTACAAAGATGGCAATTATGCTATATCCTCTTGCTGCATGTATGATGATGACCAGTCAGTCTTATGTGTGTAGAATTATTTTCTCCAAATAAGATTTATTTATGTATAGTATGTTGTTCATTTTGCAAGAATTATTTGGATTAATTCTTCTAAGAACCATAAAATGTGTGTTTAGATTGGATATGTGCAGCTCTCTTACTCTTCCACTGACTTTCGTCGTATTGAAAGAGCACCACACATGGTGCAAAGTGGTACTGCAGATCCAATTCAAGTTCAGTGGATTTAGAGAATATTTTCCAAAAATCATATCTCAAATAAAGAAACTAAGCAACAAGCCTGTGACAGAGCGCAGTGCGTCTGTCACTGGCAAATGCGGCTTTCCCGCCGCAACATGAACAATGACTTTCCAAACTTCGGTGCGAACAAAGACTGCACTATTAAATCATGTTGTGAATGTTTGCTTGTGTACTGTTGTGGTTGCAGACCAGATGCATGTTAAGACTGTGGTTAGTTAAGTTATATAAATATTGTTTAACGAGTTAATTCATACAGGAGAATATTGCCGTATAGTGCACCGGGTTTAATGCGTATATATTTACCGGCAGGGTAAGCGTTTGTAGCAGGACGCACACTGCTTAGTTCCAAATGGGTAGCAATTAACTTGCTCTCCTTGCCCCGCCCCTGTGCTTAATTGCTTGCACCTGAAAAGGCCTTCAGATCCCTGGGGGTAGAAGAGAGGCCATGTTGGAAGGGGTCTTGAATGTGTGATCCCCGGATGGCTCTCACCCCAGCTCCATGGGCTCTGTCCCTAGCATTTGGTCAGTAGCACTATGGCTGTTTTGCAGCAAGCCAGTATAAGTGCAAGTTTGTCTTTTGTTTGCCATTTGCCAATGGCTTGTTAGGTGTTTGTGTAGTACTTTTGTGTAGTAGATTTGTGTCCTTGTATCTGTCTGATTTGTTGTACTGGGCTGTCTCTTTGGGGGAACTCTATTTAGTGGTCGCTACTCCTCTTTTGGTGTGCTGTGCCAGAGCCCCTTAAGGGAGAGCCGGTCCACTTCCTATTAACTCCATTGTACCGGATTGTTCCTGCAATCTGTTGAAATTCCGCTAGGGGCGTTGCCGAGCAAGTGATAAATGAATTGTGGTCTATGGGGCTAAGCGGCTAGAACTCGTTTTTTTCACAGTTGACAACTTCATTTCTTAATGTACATTGTCGTAGTAGCTACCTGAGTATAGGTTTTCCACTGGAAATGAAATAAAGTTACTCATGTCCTTTCTGCTTTTCATAGGATGGGCCGTTTTCCCTGTAACATGCTAGCATTTAGCTCATGGATGCTCGCGACAATCGCGACCGATTACGACCGTCGTGAAGCTGAACCTTGTTTTAGGTCTATGGCCGTAAAGTGGTTCGCTTGTGTCATGTGACAGGAAAACTTTGAAAGGGTTTTTAGGAATAACAACAAATATTGAAAATTGCATTGGTCAGCTGATTGTCAAGTCAAGTTATCCTGCATCGCATGCATTAATGCAATTCCAGGAGAAAAAAATATATAAAGACATGGTATTGGGGGGTTCAGCTCCATTGCCACCCATTCATTCATCACTTGCTCGCAATCGCCCTCTAGTTACAGTACCATGCGGAAGTATTTCGCTAGTGGTCCTTCTCCCCTTATTAGACATTCTCTGGCTGTGCCGTGTGTAATGCTAGTACTACTAGTCCACCTGTTTGGTCGTGCCTGTGTGGAGCACTTGATTGCCCTCTTTTGGGGTACAGCACCTGTTAGGGTTACCTGCCAAGTCACAGCCTGACTGTGAGTCACAGCCTGTGTCTGTGTACACGTCTGTCACTTGTATAATACAAATATATGTAATGGGAAACCACGTCTCTGCCTTTTCACCAACGAATCTGTGTCCTATACTGGTTCTAAGGGATGTTCACTGGGTTCCCTCTAATACCTGGGGTGGCGTAGTCATGGCAAATTCCCCGCAATGCCACACGTTCTTTAAATGCGCATGTTAACAGCAAAGCAATGCTTCCTAGTTGGGGAAAATAGATATGCTTGAGCTCTAGGTATGCTTGGGTGTGAATGTGCTTGCCTGTTCTCGGTGCTTCAGTTACTTCCTTGTGGCAGGGAACAAACTGGGGTGCTGGGCAAGGGAACCCTTTGTGTGCGTATTTCGCGCCCGGAGTTGGGAGCGCGTATGTGGGCAGGGGTGTTCAGAGAGGTAATTATATTTTGTGCGTCATAATGTTTATTATGGCATTGGAGATAAATAACATGAAAGTTTATTAGTAGTGTGTATTGCCTATGTCGTGTGTAAACAGAAATATTATGTATCGCAGTTAATTGATTTATGTTGAATGGTTCAGGCCTATGTTCTATATGGTGTCTGCATAGCTCAGACGGGGGTTAGAAAGTTTCCTCCTCAGGTGTGAGAGGTCCTGCGACAAAGACCTCTGAGGTAGGCTAAAGGTAGACCAGGGGGCACTGTCCCAGTTTTTGTTTTTCGTTTTGTATCAGTGTTTGTTTGTCTTTTTGCATCACCTGCCGGCAGCTTACATAATACAGTTTTTTACGATTGTTTACACACAAAAATATTTTTTTTCACACAATTAGCAAAATTTTACTCCAAGGAGCAAAACACCTCCACAGATTTGCACAACATTACACACAATGTCTGCTTCACCCTTTTTGCAAAACATTACACACAGTGATTTGTAAAACTCTACACACATTTCCACACCTTAGACACAGATAAGGATTGTGAGGTTACTTCCTTGTCATTACAAAGCCCCGGATTGCCAATGACTACACTAATGAACGAATTGGATAATCACATCCACCAGGTGTGTAAGCACACATGTGCAAAATTGAAAACGCAGCACTCAGGTGTGCTATACAGTCTTGTTGCTTTTGCAGTTGCTCTTCAGAGTCAAAGTGTATGTAGCCTACTTTATGCAGTAGTTTTTGTTTGTCTACAGATTTTATTTGTTCAATTGATTTCATTGTTGGTTGATTACTGTAATTGATTATGGTTAGAAATACTGTAAGTATTGAAAGAAATACTTGAAATATTCAGTCTACAGCAGTCTTCAGTGTTGTACAGTGCAAGTGCAAGTTTATAGACCTATTTATGTACACTTTCCCTATGTCGAACTAATCATGAAGAATGTTGTGGGTTTGTCACTATTTTTTGGACATCTAAATGATCCCTTACATAACAATGTCTGGGCAAAAATCTAGCACATGCTATTTCCTAATTTTTCTTTTTACAAATGCGTTTTGCATTTATCACTGCAGTGTGAAACTGGCTCCAATAGTGTCTGATAATTGAGGACTGTGTTTGTTAAATGACAACTAATAGCATTTTTACAAATATGTGTATGTTTTGACTGAAGTGTGTATGTTTTGACTGAAGTGTGTTTGTTTTGACTGAAGTGTTTCATTTTGCAAAGAATTTAGGAATTATGCAAACTGAGTGTGGCGCTTGGATACCTGTGCTTAAATTTTGTTAAAAAGAACTCGGTTTGAAAAATTGTGTGTAAGCAATTGAAAAAAACTGTAATAAAGAAGTTCCTCTTTGGACTAAAGACTACTGCATTTGTCCATCATTCAGCTCTGACCAATCCACCCGCTCGGGCACGCATCGTTACAAAGCCCAAATGTTGGACAGATGGCCCTCACATATAAAAAATATATGATAAAATCAAAAAAAAAAAATAAAAAATAAAATAAAATCCTTTTTACTGTCCACATGGTGAAATGAGAAGAGAACTATAAAAAGCGCTCGGGGAGCGCAGACCTCGGCCTGTATTGTTCTTCCTAGGTTGTCATACATTTGAACCTAAACTATTCAGATCGCCACCACGTGGCCATACCATGCCATTACACCACTAAGCGAAACACATAAACGGCTCCGGAATCCAGACGGAATTACGGATTACTCCCAACATTTAATCGTTTCTTCGTTGGGTCATTTATGACCTTCCCTGAAAATCCCATCGAAATCCATCCATCACTTTTTGAGTTATCTTGCTAACAAACAGACAAACAGACAGACAAACGCCGGTCCCCGATGAAAACGTATACCTCCTTGGCGGAGGTAAAGAAATGGGCTTTTGAATATCAAGCCCAATTAAAAAGAAATGCTCTGACAATATGATAATGATCAAAATTAAAGTAAAAAAAATCTGAGTTAATACATGGACAATGACATGACCTTATAGTCCATATATGAATGGGGAAAGAATCTGATGAATTTGCATCTCATACTTTTTGAATGAGAAGCCCTCAAAGGTGATGTTTTTTCACATAATGAATTTATAGCCATTTTCAGAGCTTTGCAGAGGGGAAATTACAAAAGATACCTCTGATCTGATTGGATTCTTTAATTCAACAGGAACATGTGCTCCTATTCACATAGTTTCACTAATGTGTGTGAAATACCAAAGGAGCCAATAATACAGCAAGTTGAACAAAAATGATTGTTCACCACACTGCTTAAAATGACTTGAAGCTTCAAAGGGCTGTAGATTTGGAACCATTAGTGATAGAGATACAGTATACTATGTGAGATTTATGCATATGTTTAGTCTATAAACACCTGTGATTTTTTTTCAGGTTGTTTTGAAGAGGGTCACTTTCCAAATAGCTGAAATTGGGTGATTTCACATGGAATGACCCTTATTAAACAGTTATCTGTGTATGTGTTCTGACTGAGTCAATTCTATTTTTTTCATATGCAAGTTTCTCTTACATACTTACAGTTAAATGTTATGTTGACAGCATTGCTGTGTTGTCCAGATTCTGACTCACACCAGTACACTCCCTTATCCGATGCTGAAGTGCTGCTGATGCTGCATGTGGGTCCAACATCTGATCTCCAATAACGAGGACAGCCTGACTCCTCTTCTCTGCGTGTGAACCATCTCAGTCTCCATCCAGTAGAGTCGTCCTGCACCTCACAGCTCAGAGAGACGGACTCAGATTCAAACAGCTGAGTTCTGCTAGGTCTGATGACCAGAGAGACTGGAGGAGACAGACCTGAGACACAGTGAAGAAAGCTGCATTTAAGACTCAGGCACGCTGTTTCTCAAAGTCAAGGATGGGTCCTTCAAAGCCACTTTTTCAAGTACTTTACGTCATCGAATCTCGTCAATGCCAAGGATGCTTTAAAATTCTATCAAGCCGGCTACTGAGTCCTTTGCTCTAAGAATTTCGTAGGATGCATCGATGGATCCTCAGTGTTCAGAAATCACCCACAATCCTTTGTGCATGAATGATTAGAAATTCTCTGGTGGTCTGATTTTTTTAAAAAAAGTGGGAGATGGGAGATATATAAGTTCTGAAGTATTTTGTTAAAGAGACCCTATGCAACTTTTTCATAGTCATAAAATCGCTCAGAAATTGTTGTTTTGCTTGACTGACCAGTTTCATCGAAAACAGTAATATTTCCTCCCGCCCCCAGTGTCCCTATCCGCTATTGCAACCTTGCAGTTTCTGCAGGAGACGATCGCTCCTTGTTTACATCTGGAAGTCTGAGACGCATAAGGAACAAGAAGAACCACGCTTGCCATTTATATATTTATATATAGCCTATATATGTAAAATAAATAAATATACACGCTAAAGCTGTCAGGGAAGCTCTGCAGAGAAATATGCAAGCACAAAACGATCGAAAACAAAAATCTAAACCGAAACCAGAGATGAAATCTGTGAGTAACTTCGCCCAAGTTTGAGCAGGCTTAACAGACTAAGCTACCATTACCGTTGCCAAAATGTACCATTGACACTACTAACATAACGGATTATAATATGTGAAGACCAAGTGAAGTGTGAAAAAAGTTTGTTTAGAGGAAAGTGCAGCAGCACAGTTAAGGAGGGTTACATGCTGCCACTCAGACATGCCACCACTACGACATGCTTCCATTTAGACATGCCTCTATTTCGACATGCTGCTATTTAGACATGCTGCCAATCCGACACATTTTAGTACCCCCATTCCGACAATTTACAAATCCTATTTTTTTCCAAGACAATTTAACGGACCCTATGAGCCCGACGGACGCAAAGTGCGTCAAAAAACACACCCATTTTTCTCTGTACATTGCTCCGCGATTATTAGTCATAGCGAGATGAGACCTATATTGCATGAAAGAGCAGAACCGGGGCTTTAACGAGACTAGACAGTGTCTGTACGATCAAGTATGAAAATAAAATAAAATCATGAATTTAAATCAAAGTATAGGCCTATCATATTTACAGTCTATATTGCTCCACGCAGCCACTGCTCTCGCTTGGATTACTCCGGGACCAGGCATCGCAGGCAACAGACACGCATATCAAATGAAAGAGGAGAAACAGAGCTTTCCATTGATACCAAACACATCGATCCTTTTGTGTTATAAAAACAGACGAAGTGACAAACAAATAAGAATGTCATATAGCTTCGGCTACCGCTACTTTCGTTTGATTTAGGCTACTCGTGAAACCATGGTAAAAAATATATGGCTTGCATGTCAGATAAAAGAGGAGAGCTAGAGCTATCCACAGATGCCAAATACAACCTTCTAGGTCATAAAACAGACGAAGTGACAGGAAAATAATAACTGTAACATTAATAGCCTATTAATTACCTCATGTCGGAATGGCACGTTGTTTGAAAAAAAAAGTTAAATACCGCCACTGCGACCATGAAAAAAAAAATATGTCGGAGTGGTGGGACTTTTTCCCATAAGGAGACATGCCTCCACTACGACAATTGGACGTCAATGTCGGAGTGCTGGTATGTCGGAATGAACGGCGGATACCGTTAAGGTGATGCCGACATTGGCCCCTCCTTCTGAACTGACTGCTGTCGGCACTCCTGTAAAGCAGCACAATCTCTACGGCGTCCAGTTCACATGGCGTGCGTATGCAGAACTGTGCACGGTTGACGTGCACTTCCACATTCGCTGGGCTGTTCCATTGCATATGATCTTGACAGCTGGGAAAGGTACTGGGAAGGTGTGTAGCCAGGGCATGAAGTTAACTTTTTTGGCCACCAGCCATTGTGGCGGGTGGATTTTGAAATCCACCAGCCACTGTGTTCTTTTACCAGCCAAATTTTTTTGTGTCCAAAATAAAAATGAACAAAATATACATAGCCTAAGCACAGCTCATTACTGGAGTAACGAGCAAAACTTCTTTTGAATGGCATCAGTGTAGACAGGCATATCAGTCAAGACAATCACCCGATCTTACATGGTGTTACAGTGTATCTCTGTAAACATTGTTGCGAGTCTCGTTTTAACAGTGTTTTTCAGTGTTTCGTTGTTTTATTGGCTACCCGCCAATGTGGCAGGTAGGTTGAAAGTTTCACCTGCCAATCACAAAAGTTACCCGCATTTGGCTAGTTGGCGGGTGCCAATTTCATGCCCTGTGTGTAGCCTTGTCTCTATAGCACCCGACTCGCAAGAAAGCATTCTCTCATGTGCTCTTGACTTTGAGAAACAGCTACATGTAGGGTTAGAGTCAGTCAAGAGACAAATGTCAACTTGTAGGAATATTTACTCACCTGTGACCCAGAGGGCATTCACATCACTGAACTTTGTCTGATAGGTTGGCTCTCCTCCCTCTGCTCTGCACACATAAAGCCCAGTGTGTTGAAGAGCAGCAGGGCTGAGAGTGTATGAGCCTCCAGCTCCTCTGCTGCTGTCTGAGAGAAGCTCTACAGAGTAAGTGTTCCCTCTGTAGCGAACATCAGACGAGTGCTGTCTATTAGGAACAGTGCTGGAGGGAACTGCTCTGTACCAGAGGAACGTCCAGTTTAAGGAGGTGTCTCTAACCTCACAGCCCAGAGTCACTGAGTCTCCTTCAGCTGTCCAGCTGTGTGGGAAAACTCTGAGAACTAGTTGGGGTTTTGCTGTTGATGAGCAATTGAAATATTTTTACTAAAAAGTGTGATGAAAACAAAAATACATTTTAACTAGATGGCATACACAGATAACTGTTTAATAACAGATCGATAAACCTTCACTTTTCTGCAATGCAAATTTCTCTTGTATACTTACAGTTGAATGTTATGTTGACAGCATTGCTGCGCTGTCCAGATTCCGACTCACACCAGTACACTCCCTTATCATTTGCTGAAATGCTGCTGGTGCTGCATGTGGGTCCAACATCTGATCTCCAACCACGGGGACAGTCTGACTCCTCGTCTCTGTCTGTGTTCCATCTAATTCTCCATCCAGTAGAGTCGTCCTGCACCTCACAGCTCAGAGAGACGGACTCAGATTCAAACAGCTGAGTTCTGCTGGGGCTGATGACCAGAGAGACTGGAGGAGACAGACCTGAGACACAGTGAAGAAAGCTGAATGTAAGACTCAATGTTAGAATCAGTCCAGCAACAGTCAGAAACTCAGGGGAGTCCAAACTGAGACAAATGAGCAACTGTAATAGTATTTACAAACCTGTGACCCAGAGAGCCTTCACATCACTGAACTCTGTCTGATAGGTTGGCTCTCCTCCCTCTGCTCTGCACACATAAAGCCCAGTGTGTTGAACAGCAGCAGGGCTGAGAGTGTATGAGCCTCCAGCTCCTCTGCTGCTGTCTGAGAGAAGCTCTACAGAGTAAGTGTTCCCTTTGTAGCGAACATAAGGTGAGTTCTGTCCATAAGGAGCAGTTCTGGAGAGAACTGCTCTGTACCAGAGGAATGTCCAGTCTGAGGAGGTGTATCTAACCTCACAGCTCAGAGTCACTGAGTCTCCTTCAGCTAGCCAGCTGTGTGGGGAAACTCTGAGAACTGAACGGGGTCTCGCTGTTGATGAGCAATTGAAAGATTTTCAAAAAAACTGTCTTATGAAGAAAATAGAATTTAACTGGAAGATATACAGAGATAACTGTTTAATTACAGATAAATAACCTTTACTTTTCCGCTATGCAACTTTCTCTTACATACTTACAGTTAAATGTTATGTTGACAGCGTTGCTGTGTTGTCCAGATTCCGACTCACACCAGTACACTCCATCATCAAATAGTGAAGCGCTGCTGGTTCTGCATGTGGGTCCAACATCTGATCCCCAACGATGAGGACAGTCTGACTCCTCTTCTCTGTCTGTGTTCCATCTCAGCCTCCATCCAGTAGAGTTGTCCTGCACCTCACAGCTCAGAGAGACGGGCTCAGAATGAAACAGCCGAGTTCTGCTGGGGCTGATGACCAGAGAGGCTGGAGGAGACAAACCTGAGACACAGTGAAGAAAGCTGAATTTAAGACTCAGGGGTTAGTGAGAGTCACTAAGAGTCAGTGAAGCAACAGTCTGAACCTCAGGGGAGTCTAAACTGAGACATATGACCACTTGTAGGAGGTTGGGAATATCTACTCACCTGTGACCCAGAGAGCCTTCACATCACTGAACGCTGTCTGATAGGTTGGCTCTCCTCCCTCTGCTCTGCACACATAAAGCCCAGTGTGTTGAAGAGCAGCAGGGCTGAGAGTGTAGGAGCCTCCAGCTCCTCTGCTGCTGTCTGAGAGAAGCTCTACAGAGTACTTGTTCCCTTTGTAGCGAACATCAGGTAAGTTCTGTCCATTAGGAACAAATCTGGAGGGAACTGCTCTGTACCAGAGGAACGTCCAGTTTAAGAAGGTGTCTCTAACCTCACAGCCCAGAGTGGTTGAGTTTCCTTCAGATGGCCAGCTGTGTGGGGAAACTCTGAGAACTAGTTGGGGTTTTGCTGTTGATGAGCAATTGAAAGATTGTCACTAAAATGTGTTATGAAAAAACAAAACAATTTTCACCAAAAGACATACACAGATAACTATTCAAGAACAGATCGATAAACCTTTTCTGCAATGCAAATGTTCCTCTCATACTTACAGTTAAATGTTATGTTGACAGCGTTGCTGTGTTGTCCAGATTCTGACTCACACCAATAAACTCCCTTATCCGACACTGAAATACTGCTGGTGCTGCATGTGGGTCCAGCATCTGATCTCCAATCACGAGGACAGTCTGATTCCTCTTTCTTGTCGGTGTTCCATCTCAACCTCCATCCAGCAGAGTCGTCCGGCACCTCACAGCTCAGAGTGACGGACTCAGATTCAAACAGCTGAGTTCTGCTGGGTCTGATGATCAGAGAGGCTGGAGGAGACAGACCTGAGACACAGTGAAGAAAGCTGAATTTAAGACTCAGGGTTAGGGAAGTCAAGCAACAGTGTGAAGCTCAGAGGACTCTAAACTGAGACAAATGAGCACTTGTGGGAATATCTACTCACCTGTGACCCAGATAGCCTTCACATCACTGAACTCTGTCCGATAGGTTGGCTCTCCTCCCTTTGCTCTGCACACATAAAGCCCAGTGTGTTGAAGAGCAGCAGGGCTGAGAGTGTAGGAGCCTCCAGCTCCTCTGCTGCTATCTGAGACAGGCTCTACAGAGTAAGTGTTCCCTTTGTAGTGAACATCAGGTGAGTTCTTTCTATTAGGAACAGTTCTGGAGGGAACTGCTCTGTACCAGAGGAACGTCCAGTTTAAGGAGGTGTCTGTAACCTCACAGCTCAGAGTCACTGAGTCTCCTTCAGCTGGCCAGCTGTGTGGGGAAACTCTGAGAACTGGACGGGGTCTCGCTGTTGATGAGCAATTGAAAGATTTTCAAAAGTCATAAAATGGAATTTAACAGGAAGACACACAAAGATAAATGTTTAATAACAGATAAAAAAAACTTCACTTTTCTGCCATAGTCGGCAGGCCAAGACCGTAAAAAAAACGTACAATAACAATAACTTCTAGCATGGTTGCCAACTTTTCAAAAAGAGTGCCATGAAAATAGAGCCCCCCCAAAAAGACGAACCATAAAATCTATTGTTCTTGACCTTTTGACCTTCAAATTTGACCTTAAATTATGAATATGATTTTGGAAACCACTGGATTCTGGTACCTTGGAGCCCTCTAATAACTTCTAGCATGGCTGCCAACTTTTAACAAAGAATGCCATCAAAAATGTTTTTCAAGCACATTTCCTGGTGTTGGCCTGCCGACCACTATGCAAATTTCTCTTACATACTTACAGTTAAACGTTATGTTGACAGCGTTGCTGTGTTGTTCAGATTTTGACTCACACCAGTATACTCCATTATCCCATTCTGAAATGCTGCTGGTGCTGCATGTGGGTCCAGCATCTGATCTCCAACCACGAGGACAGTCTGACTTCTCCTCTCTGTCTGTGTTCCATCTCAGTCTCCATCCAGTAGAGTTGTCCTGCACCTCACAGCTCAGAGAGACGGACTCAGATTCAAACAGCTGAGTTCTGTTGGGTCTGATGACCAGAGATGCTGGAGGATACAGACCTGAGACACAGTGAAGAAAGCTGAATTCGGATCTTAAGTCCGATGTCATGGGCCCAACAGCTTTTTTCATGAGAAGACGTTTACTAGTGCAGCCAGACGGTTTTTGCAACCTGTGAAATTTGTCATCATCACCTCCGTTTTAGCAATTGTAAAACAAAAGCTAAACTTTAATAGAGTAGTTGCTGTTGCTTTGCAGCCAGATGATATATTTAAGGCTACTCTATAAAAAAAGGAAAAGTCAGGGCTGTTTCAAACCATATGATGTTACAATTACATGAAAAAGTCTAGTTCTGGATGAAACACATCCTTATTTTGTTCAAATAGTCATTCCAATTGAGTAATCAACTTCTTCTAATTGAATCATAAGGTAAAGGAAAATATTGTTTGTCACATTTACTAAACCACAACACAATTAAACAAACTCATGCTTTTCTTTCAAACACAATATTATTACGTTGAACTGACATATTTTGCCACAACAATGAATCCATCCAACTAAATCATGTTAGTTCAATGTGAAGCACCTACAGTACTGAACCAGTAAGGCAAATGAACACATGGGATGCCTTCGTGTCACCATTACATTTGTGTTCCCATTAGCCTTTGCAAGAACACTGAGATAATCATCTGGCTAATCGTAGTGCCACAAGTTTTCACATGAGTTTCTTAAGGGGCACTATGCTTAGAGACCAGTAGAATTTGGAGTTGAGTTATGATTTGAGATGAACCATGCTTTGTTCAAACCATGAATGTGTTAGGTATTGAGCATGCAAAAGATATCAGTGGTTCCATAGTGTATGTTTTCAACTCCAATGAATGCTTCTTACTGTGGCACAACATAGTTGTGCTTTAACATTGATGTTGCTATACTAAGTAGTACAACTGAATGCTTAGGCCTACTTTCCATGCCGCTTGTATCACACAACGATGTTTATTTTACATACAAATACTTCATATAAACTGAAATTAATCAATTCCATTTAAATTACTTGATCAAATTGGGTTGTCACAGCATGAATTACTTTCATAAACTTAGACATTTAATTAATGTGCAACCGTTGTACATGATAAAATCATGTAAATCCAGCAATTCTTTTTTGTAATGGCAGGCTTCCACGAATTAGAGGATTTTATTAGGTTGAGGCAACAAGTCAGTATTCAGATTAACATTTTCTTAAAGGCTACTCAGAATAGCTGAATTCTTTTTTTATTTTACTGTCTATGGAGAAAAACATGTGAGTCTGAAAGCCATTGGACCCGGAAAGAGATTTATTATCCCATTATTACATCATCACTTAAAAACCGAATTTAAGGCCCTGTGTCCACCAATCGCGTATTTTGCATCGACGGCGACAATTTTCAATATAAAGTCTTTGTAGCCCAGTTTTCACAGCGCTGAGCGCCCTCGGCAGAAAAAATCTATCGGCGCTGACGTTTTTTACCGCAGCGCTCAAAGTTGAAATCTGTTCAACTTTTAGAACAGCGCCGGGCTCGTCAATGTCGCTTCTCGTTATAAACCGTCTCCGGTTTTGGTAACTTAGCAACAATAAACACTTCCTGAAGCGCCGAGGAAATTGGTGGACACAGCACCTAAGACTCAGGGTTAGTCAGTCAAGAAACAGTCTGAAACTCAGGGGAGTCTGAACTGAGACAAATGAGCACCTGTAATACAGTATATACTCACCTGTGACCCAGAGAGTCTTCACATCACTGAACCTTGTCTGATAGGTTGGCTCTCCTCCCTCTGCTCTGCACACATATAGCCCAGTGTGTTGAAGAGCAGCAGGGCTGAGAGTGTATGAGCCTCCAGCTCCTCTGCTCTCTGAGAGAAGCTCTACAGAGTATTTGTTCCCTCGGTAGTGAACATCAGGTGAGTTCTGTCCAGAAGGAACAATTCTGGAAAAAACAGCTCTGTACCAGAGGAACGTCCAGTTGAAGGAGGTGTCTCTAACCTCACAGCTCAGAGTCACTGAGTCTCCTTCAGCTGGCCAGCTGTGTGGGGAAACTCCGAGAACTGGACGGGGTCTTGCTGTTGATGAGCAATTGAAAGATTTTCACAAAAATGTGTTGAAAAAATACACAATGTACAACACATACACCAAGAACTGTTTAAAAACAGATCAATAAACCCTAATTTTCCTGCTACTGTATGCAAATTTCTCTTACACACTTACAGTTAAATGTTATGTTGACAGCGTTGCTGTGTTGTCCAGATTCCGACTCACACCAGTACACCCCTGTATCCAATACTGAAGTGCTGCTGGTGCTGCATGTGGGTCCAACATCTGATCTCCAACGATAAGGACAGTCTGACTTCTTTTCCATGTGCGTGGACCATTCCAGCCTCCATCCAGTAGAGTTGTCCTGCACCTCACAGCTCAGAGAGACGGACTCAGATTCAAACAGCTGAGTTCTGCTGGGTCTGATAACCAGAGAGGCTGGAGGAGACAGACCTGAGACACAGTGAAGAAAGCTGAATGTAAGACTCAGGGTTAGAGGCAGTCAAGAAACAGTCTGAAACTCAGGGGAGTCAATATGGGAACAAATGGGCACCTGCTCTAGTAGTATTTACTCACCTGTGACCCAGAGGGCCTTCACATCACTGAACTCTGTCTGATAGGTCGGCTCTCGTCCCTCCGCTCTGCACACATAAAGCCCAGTGTGTTGAAGAGCAGCAGGGCTGAGAGTGTAGGAGCCTCCAGCTCCTCTGCTGCTGTCTGAGAGAAGCTCTACAGAGTACTTGTTCCCTTTGTAGCGAACATCAGGGGAGTTCTGTCCATAAGGAACAGTTCTGGAGGGAACTGCTCTGTACCAGAGGAATGTCCAGTTAAAGGTTGTGTCTCTCACCTCACAGCTCAGAGTCACTGAGTCTCCTTCAGCTGGCCAGCTGTGTGAGGAAAATCTGAGAACTAGACGGGGTCTTGCTGTTGATGAGAAATTGAACGATTTTCACAAAAATGTGTTATGAAAAAAATAGAATTTAGCTAGAAGACATACACAGATAACGGTTTAATAACAGATCAATAAACCTTCAATTTTCTGCTATGCAAATGTATCTTTCATACTTACAGTTAACTGTTATGTTGACAGCGTTGCTGTGTTCTCCAGAGTCTGACTCACACCAGTATACCCCCCTATCCCATGATGAAAGGCTGCTGGTGCTGCATGTGGGTCCAGCATCTGATCTCCAACCACGAGGACAGTCTGATTCCTCTGCCTTGTCTGTGTTAAACCTAATTCTCCATCCAGTAGAGTTGTCCTGCACCTCACAGCTCAGAGAGACGGACTCAGATTGAAACAGCTGATTTCTGTTGGGTCTGATGACCAGAGAGGCTGGAGGAGACAGACCTGAGACACAGTGAAGAAAGCTGAATTTAAGACTCAGGGTTAGAGTCAGTCAAGAAACAATTTGAAACTCAGAGGAATTTAAACTGAGACAAATGAGCAACTGTAATAGTATTTACAAACCTGTGACCCAGAGAGCCTTCACATCACTGAACTCTGTCTGATAGGTTGGCTCTCCTCCTTCTGCTCTGCACACATAAAGCCCAGTGTGTTGAAGAGCGGCAGGGCTGAGAGTGTATGAGCCTCCAGCTCCTCTGCTGCTGTCTGAGAGAAGCTCTACAGAGTACTTGTGCCCTCTGTAGCGAACATCAGGTGAGTTCTGTCCATGCGGAACAGTTCTGGAGGGAACTGCTCTGTACCAAAGGAATGTCCAGTTTAAGGAGGTGTCTGTAACCTCACAGCTCAGAGTCACTGAGTCTCCTTCAGCTAGCCAGCTGTGTGAGGAAACTTTGAGAACTGGACGGGGTTTCCCTGTTGATGAAGAATTTAAAGATTCACTAAAATGTGTTATGAAAAAATATATAATTTAACTAGAAAAGCACTCAGAGAGCGCAGCCACCTCTGCCTGCATTGTTCCTCCTTGGTTGTCATACATTTATTTGAACCTAAACTATTCAGATCGCCAGCACGTGGCCATACCATGCCATTACACCACTAAGCTAAATACATAAACGCCTCTGGAATCCCCACATAATTACGCATCAGTCCCAAATCGTTTATCGTTTCTTCCTTGGGTCATGTCCGACTTTCCCTGAAAATTTCATCGAAATCCATCCATCACTATTTTAGTTATCTTGCTAACAAACAGACAGACAAATGCCGGTCCCCGATGAAAATATATACCTCCTTGGTGGAGGTCAATTAGAACACATACACAGAGAAACAGATCAATAAACCTTACTTTTTCTGCAATGCAAATTTCTCTTACACACTTACAGTTAAATGTTATGTTGACAGCATTGCTGCGCTGTCCAGATTCCGACTCACACCAGTACACTCTCTTATCCCATGATGAAATGCTGCTGGTGCTGCATGTGGGTCCAGCATCTGATCTCCAACCAAATGGACAGTCTGACTCCTCTGCCTTGTCTGTGTTCCACCTAATTCTCCATCCAGTAGAGTTGTCCAGCACCTCACAGCTCAGAGAGACGGACTCAGATTCAAACAGCTGAGTTCTGCTGGGTCTAATGAGCAGAGAGGCTGAAGGAGACAGACCTGAGACACAGATGATAAACAGGTGAGCTTAAGTGAGTTTATACTAATACAAAAGAGCAGCTCAGAAAACAGTCCCTTACAGATGACTCAGTGAGCCCCTTCACATTGCTGAAATCTGTCTGATAGGTTGGCTCTCCTCCCTCCACCTGGCACTCAACACCCAGAAGACCAAGGAGATCATTGAGAAGTGAGCAGGGCACACATCCCCCTGCACATCGGTGGTGCTGAGGTGGAACATCTGTCTAGCTTTAAGTTCCTTGCAGTACACATCACTGAAAATCTGTCTTGGTCTCTCACCTCCTCAGTCTGGTGAAGACGGTGCATTGCCAAACTGCAGTATTTTGATTTGCACAGTGTTACTGTAAACCCGTTAGACTGTTACAGGATCTTAAGGAGGGAGATGTGATGTATGGTGATTGTGTGTAATACTCCTGACCTGTGGATGACACCGTCCATAGTCGGGGTATGGGAATGAAAGCTATATAACAGTATTTGTTTTTGGATAAAGAGATGGTTATGCAAAGTGTTGTATTATTACAATGCTTCAGTTAGTCAAGTACAGAACATTACACTCATGAATGTTTTCAATGCTTATTATACATAGGTTTGAAATCATATACTCAATTTTATTAAAATATATCGAGTTACCTTCAGTGTGTCTCAGTAGAATAACAGAAATTATCCCTGTTCAAAAGGAAGTAGAATTTCCAGTCATATAACATGTTGATTCACTCTTGGACAGTAAGTCATTTCCAATATAGCTCAGAAGGCATTGCAGAAACAATGTTGAGTATTTCTAAAGGAGTAAGTTTATATTCCTGATGTTATACAGGTCATTATATATAATTCATTTTAAGTCTACAAACACATGTCATGCATTTCAGGTAATTTATTCTAATCTAGCACATTACATTGAATGCTTTATTCAGACTTCACCTGAATTTCAGAAAATAACTAAATATTGTTTTTATAGTGATTTTATATCAAAAATGTTATCCTATGCAATTAGCTTGAGCATATCCATCTTGGCTCTATGCTATGGGATATATAGGCCTAGCAGTGCCAGAAATGGTGAAAACCTGAATGTCCCACATCCAAGCAGTGATATGAAAGCAGGGACCTTCATGAACTTTATGTATACGAAATAACCTGTTTAGTCTACACTTGTCATCCAACAACAAATAAGCCAAATGATTGATGAATAATATACTACCTACAGTAATCAGTGTGAGGACGCTGTACAGATTTTTTTTTTTTTATATGAAGACAGGTTGACAGGTAAAATTTTGTTCATTGTTATGTTCAAATGTGCAGGCAGATTAGATGGTAGCCTATCAATTGATAGCTGCTGTTCCTGTTTCTAAGTTAAAGTAAAATCACATAGTACTGAAAGAAAAGCACAGAGACATAACTCACATAACAGCTGATATGATGCAGAGAGCTCCATGCTGACTGACTCTGGTCTCAGCGTATCTGTACTGTTCACATAAGTGACGTAAATACATCTAGTCAACTTCCTGTCTTCTACTTTCTAAGCCAGACTATGGACTTTTTATTGTTGACACTCCTGATGGTAAATATGTATTCAAAACAAACAGGACAAAGGACAAGGACTGGATGAATTTGCATTATTTTCTCATATATATTGCTATTCTCCCTACTGTAGTCTGACCAACTGTAAAAAAAAAATATTATTGTATTGTTTGTGTGTGTTGCTTTGGACAAAGGTCTCTGCCAAATAACCATAACAAAGATCCTTAAGAACCCTTTTTCAACCATCTCTGACCATAATTGGTCAATAATTGAGAATTCTGATATGGATTCTAAACCAAGGGGGGGGAAGCTCTGGGGGGGGGGGGGGGGGGGGGGGGGGCTAATAATAGTGGACCTACAGTAAAATGTTTTAATGGTTTTAATGATTGTGTCAGTTGATTTGTACATGGATGCGAATAGATTGTGCAAACCAAGGCTCATGTGGCATATGAGGCACATGAACATATTATATTAGGCACAGAGATTCTTTCGGTACTTTCTGGATAGTGATCTTACACTCATCAGTATCTGAGGCCCTCTGCTGGACATTTAGGACACTCTACTACAGCCTGTTTCCAGTTTCTCTTGGACTGACTTGGGTTTCAACTGAATCAATACCTACTGGTCTACTTTTCGAAGACCTACTGTACTGCTGAAGAAATTTGTCTTTTTGTCCTTCCCCCCTTAGTATGAAATTCAGAGTACCAAAGTGTGATGTTCCGTTTCCATGATGGCACTGGCACTGGATCTAAACAAATGACCGAAATGGCTGAAAAAGTAGACATGTGCCGTCGTTTCTAATTAATAAATTGTTACGGGGGGTGACAGTTTCCTTCCGGAAACTAAAGTTTGTAGGCTGATAATCATCCAGAGGCCCAGACAATGGCAGAGGTGCTATTTGTCATGTTATGAGGTGATGTGCCATCAAAATGATTTGGAATTGTTAAGGTCAAAACACTGTTTAGGGTTCCTGCAAGAATGTAGCCTCAGTTGCAAAATCATGTCGGTTTGTCCTGACAAGATTCCACACAAGACCTCCCAACTGGACAATTGCTAATTTACCTACTGCACCTGCTACAAGATTGTTATTGATTCAGAATGCTACAGCACACCTGGTCTTCAGTCAGCCAAAGAGGACACATGTACTGTAACTCTTCTCCTAACTACTCTCCACTGCCTCCCTATAGTGGCCAGAATTACATTGGGTCATTCCGTGTCAAATCACCCAATTTCAGCTACATTTGGAAAGTGACCCTCTCCAAAAAAATCTGAAATAAATCACAGGTGTTTGTAGACTAGACCTATGCACAAATCTTAAATAGTATGTCTGGATCACTAATGGTTTAAAAACTGCAGCCCTTTGAAGCTTCAAGTCATTTTAAGCATTGTGGTGAACAATCCTTTTTGGTCAACTTGCAACGTTATTGGTTCTTTTGATATTTCACACACATCAGTGAAACTATGTGAATGGAAGCACATTTTCCTGTTGAATTAAGAAATCTAATCAGATGAGACGTGTCTTGTGTAATTTCCCCTCTGCAAAGCTCTGAAAATGGCTATAAATTCATTATGTGAAAAGACATCATCACTTTTGAAGGCTTCTCATTCGAAAGGTATGTGCCACAAATTTCATCAGGTTTTTTTCCCACTCATATATGGACTATAAGGTCATGTCCATGCATCAACTTTGGTTGTAATCGTTGTCATATTGTCAGAGCATTTTGTTTTAATTGGGCTTGATTTTCAAAAAGCCCATTTTCGTCCTATCATTTCACCATGTGGACAGTTAACAGGATTTTTTTTAATTTTACCATATGACATTCTGTATGTGAGGATCATCTGTCCAAAATGTGGGCTTGTTGCTGAGTTTCTTTATTGGAGATATGATTTTTGGAAAATATTCTCTATAAATCCACTAGTCTACAAACACCTGTGATTTATTTCAGATTTTTTCGGAGAGGGTCACTTTCCGGCACTGGGTGATTTGACACGGAATGACCCCATTTCAATCTCTCACTTTGGCCTACTGGATCTACTCCCTGCTATCATAATTCTATGATCAAGCTGTACATCCCCAACCACCCACAACAGTCTTCTGGTGAGCATCTGTTGTGTCAACCATCCTTAAACGCTATAGGTCAAATTCAAGACTCCTTTCCTCAGTAGTTCCGTGTTGGTGGAATGAGTTGCCCACAGTGTTCTACGTTTCTGTGATGGCTTTGGGTCTTTCAAGAGGGGTCTAGAGGCATAACTGATCAGCATGCCTTAATAAAGCATGTCTTATGAGTTATGATACAGTACATACACATACACATACACATACACATACACATACACATACACATACACATACACACACACATGCATGCTGCACACCCAAACACTCACTTAAAACAACATTTTTGGTAGAATTCTTTCCTGATTAAAAATATGGATTTTTGGGTGAATCTTATGGACCCCCTATCTGATCAGAGATTTAGAATTAAGTATACAGTAAGTGAGAATCCACAAGACTGTAAGGAGATAGATACAGCAACACATCTAATACAACTAATGCAGTGAGAATAGAAGAAGGAACCTGTTAATAGCATGAATGTAACATAATGTGAAGAATCAGGCTACAAGACAAAAGTGAGCCTTGATTTCTTTGATATGAGTCTTGACTTGAGATAGCCTAACCCTTACAAAAAAGAGCTATAGTAATCATATAGTATTTTGAGACAAAATATTTCATAGGAATACTAAAGTAGGCTACAATAGGAATCTTATAGTGAATTTCCTTCACCCTTTCACCACTAGATGTCACTACTCTCATTCTAACCTTAATACCTGAATTAAGGAAAGCAAATATTGATGATGAACATTTCCTACTAAATTTGACTTCATCAGAAACATGCAACCAACTTGACCTTTAACTTTATCCTGTAGTGCTGAATGTTCTGACTTTGATGTGTTCATTATGATCTGTCATACAGTGCCGAGTGCCATGCATCTCATATTGCCACCCCTGGTAAAGTTAACTGCACAGGGGTAGGGAAGATCTTTAATGAAATTAAAAAAAAAACTAAAAAAAAACATAAAGAACAAAATTATTGCCACCCATAAAATATTACAGGAACAAAATGTAACAAAATGTTTTCCATATTCAACTTTTTTAAGTTAACGAGTTTCCCTGAACTGTAGCCTTATTGCATGCTATCCACCTCTTTCCTTAACCCGGAAATATGTATCGTTGCGATGGTTACGATACTGTTTTCAACTTCCGTTCATTCTGTTAACATGTGCGTTCTCCCAGAGAATGTCTAATAAGGGGAGAAGGACCACTAGCGAAATACTTCCGCATGGTACTGCAACTAGAGGGCGATCGCGAGCAAGTGATGAATGAATGGGTAGCAATGGAGCTGAACCCCCCAGTACCACATTTGTCGTTATATAATTTTTTCTCCTGAAATTGCATTAATGCATGCGATGCAGGATAACTTGACTTGACAATCAGCTGACCAATAAAATTTTTAATATGTGTTGTTATTCCTAAAAACCCTTTCAAAGTTTTCATGTCACGTGACACAAGCGAACCACTTTACGGCCATAGACCTAAAAGAAGGTTCAGCTTCACGACGGTCGTAATCGGTCGCGAGTGTCGCGAGCATCCATGAGCTAAATGCTAGCATGTTACAGGGAAAACGGCCCATCCTATGAAAAGCAGAAAGGACATGAGTGACTTTTTATTTCATTTCCAGTGGAAAACCTATACTCAGGTAGCTACTACGACAATGTACATTAAGAAATGAAGTTGTCAACTGTGAAAAAAACGAGTTCTAGCCGCTTAGCCCCATAGACCATTTATCACTTGCTCGGCAACGTCCCTAGCGGAATTTCAACAGATTGCAGGAACAATCCGGTACAATGGAGTTAATAGGAAGTGGACCGGCTCTCCCTAAAGGGGCTCTGGTTCTCCATGGCAAACTAGGTTATGCCTCAACTTAGATTTCTTTCGAAATGTTGACAATTCTGCCCTCAGCATGTATATACTGCATCACATATAACCGATATAAAATAGAAAAGTTGACTTTTATATGCGTTATGATATGTTAAGCACCGTAAACCGTCACGTTAAAACAGATACAATGCAGCTTCGCCGGAAATAGAAAACCGTCTCGGTGTCATGGCGACCCCCATTGTTGGCTGCGGAATAGGGAGGGAAAGTAATCTCATCGCCATCTAGTGGTTGCGTTCCTAGAGGCTAGCGGGAGGGGATGGGATTTTCTTTTAGAAAAAATATATCTCTGCCCGTGATGAGAACTTAGTTAAATGCCCTCAAAATGCAATGCATTTAGGTCAGCTCTATTGCTTCTAGTGGTCATACTTTATTTTTTAGGATCAGTTTAATTGTTTTGAGTTTGTTTGTAACATGGTGATAACGAACTACAGTAGGCCTACTAGCTACAGTAGCATTTGACGTCACCAGTTTGGGCGCTTCATCTCCAACTGATCAAAACGGCAATTTGCTGAACTGGCTTTACATATTTTTGTAATAACAGAGAGCGATGTAAACCGCGTGGTAATTACCTTTATGTTGGGATAACTTGCATTGTGCTCCTACTCACACAAGAGCTGGTAGTAAGTGTGATTGTCTACTAACTAACCAACTAGCTAACAGGCTAATAAACAAACCATGCTAGGCGAGTAACGTCGTGGAAGGGTGTCACGTCACTTCTAGTTGTAGTCCATTTATGAAATGAAACGAGCAATTACGGTTTTTTAAATTAAGGCGAAATAGGGTCTGATATTTTCACAGTTAGTAGATTATTACAGTATGAAGACTGAAAAATATTTTTGGTGGATAAGATCGCTGGTATAGCTGCGTAGTATTTTTTTGAAAAGTCGGTCTATGGGACTTAACATTGGAGCTGCTTTTCGATAGGAACGCAACCACTTGTGGCGCTGGTTTTCACTTTCCCTCCCTTATAGGTGGTTAAAAAAAAAAAAAAAAAAAGACACACATTTCAGTATATTACTTTAGGACAAATGCAACAGCAGATAGAAACACATAGGCCTATTTTATGCCATTTTTTCCCAGTCAGTTCCAAATGTTTTTTTCCCAGTTAGCCTATTAGCCTGTTTGATGCTCATTGAGCTCATTGCAAATCAAAAAGGCTAGGCTAACTGGAAAAAAACTCCATGCCAATCTCTAGGTATGGTGAAGGGTATGTGATGATGTGGGGCTATTTTAATTCCAAAGGCCAAGGGAACTTTATCAGGATGCATAGTATCCTGGATCCATGAAATAGCTGTACTATACTGTATGTATATATATATATATATATATATAAATACTCCTGCTCCTATGGGAATTTAACATAGAATTTACTTTTGCCCCCTGTATTTAAGGAGGAACATTTATTTATTTACGATACATTCTTCAATTACATAGAAAATTGGTGTCCTTAGCGGCTGGATTTTTACTAATTTTTAGGGCATTAAGATCAATTGTCAAAAGATGATTTTATATTCCTCCTTTGAGTAAATTTTAGCATGGGTTCAAATACTTATTCTCCCCACTGTATGGATTATGTAAGTCACTTTGGTACGGTAAGCGTCTTCTAAATTAATAAATGTAGGCCTATGCATTACAAACAAACCGGGCACACTTCGCTCTCTCTCTTCTCCTTAACTTTGCTTTAATTATTATCCTATTCTATGCAAAGAGTAGGCTACTTATTGCTGCATTAACATGTCCTACTCACAATGTACCTTGACTTTTCATAATCCAGACAGCCACGTTCACAGGATATATTTTGTGCAGAATTTTAAAATGTACCTCTTTAACTTTATTCGTAACGCAGTATTTGTTCGGCAAAATCCAAGCTTTTTTCCACACAACTTCCTGAACAAAAGGGCTCCAATAAGGAAGCACGCACTGCCTTTCATATTCCTTTCACTTTTACTTCATTCGTGTTCTTTAGATGGCGGCGGATGGACACTCTTTTTGTTAAGGTGAATAAGAAGATTTATACGTTTAAATGTATACATTTGAGTCAATTTACAATGCTGTGATCTGACTTGAGTAATTTTGAGTGATAATGAGTCAAAACCCTTGAAACTTTTGCCTGAAATTGTAGGCCTACGCTCAGTGCGGTGTAGGTAGCCTAGTAGCCTATAGCCAGGCCTATTTGGCCTTAAACTGCGATGACATTGAAAATAGGATCATTTTCAAGATCATAAAACAGCATCAGATTAAACAAAATAAATCATTTTGTGCACAGATCATCCCAAGGTGTGCTCAGGTTCTCTGGGGTGCTTTCCGAAAAGCATAGGTCAATTAGCCTACCATGCATTTTCTTTGGCAGCGTCACTGTAAAATCTGAGTTGACATTTGTCACACAAACAGCTTGACATTAGGTCGCATTTTAAAGTTTGACATGTTGAATGTTTAGCGACGGTTTGAACCGTGTAGCGCTCTGTGATCTTTGGTTTGAACTGGCCTTAAGACTGTGCCCATTACTCAAATATATTGTCCTTTAATGTAGTCTGACTGTCAGAGTAAAACGTGTCTTAATACACCACAATTTATAAAGGAACGAAGCTCAAAAAGAAAAACACAATAGCCTATCAGATGTATTACACGAATAATTGTCAAGGAAGATTATTCGAAGTTCGCTTCCTTTCTAATTGATATAATGGGCTACATTACATATTTTAGGCCACTAGATGGAGGCATGGCACTGCACTTCTGGCTTTTTTTAGATGTAAAGGCAAGCAGTGTAATGGCGCCATCTGGTAGTCGTGCAGCGCAATAGCGCCATGAAATATGTCATTTAACAGGAAGGGTAGTGGCTTACTGAAGCGTATCTATTGCATTCATTAAAAAAAAAAAAAAGCTAGGCCGGATCCATCTAACCATTAATTAAAATCAAAACGAAAATACAAAAACGTTGACATCTGTTAGCATCCCAAGAGGGCTACACAGGCCTAACTAATTGTATTTATTTAACATTAGATTGTTGTAATGTATTTATGTTTGTTGGAAGATAGATAGATAGATAGATAGATAGATAGATAGATAGACAGATAGATATAAGGATACAAGGAGGTTTATTTGTCACATGCATATGATTACTAAAGTAAAGAATGCAATGAAATTGTCAGTTCCTTCGCCGGTTGTGCATATAGGGGTAGTAGGGAGGGGCAGGATAAGTGCAAAAAGCATTTAGGTGCATGGGGGGGGGGGGGGGGTGTAAGAGTTAGAGCAAGAGCTGCAGGGGATTCGCGTCCAGACGTGTGCAGGGCTGAACCGCACAGGTTCAAAACAACACCGAAGGGGCCATTCCCAAACTGTTCCCACAAAGTTGGGAGCATGGAATTGTCCAAAATCTCTTATGCTTCCTTTCACTTGAACTAAGGGACCAAGCCCAGCTCGTGGATGGGCTCTTCCTGTTCCGGCGCTCTGCCTTCCTCAGTGTGTGGAGGCACTGAGGAAGGCAGAGCGCCGAAACGCGTCTGTGTGAATAAATGGTCATTGCCTATGCATAGTGCGGCCTGTTTTCTTGTTTTCAATGATTGTTTATACTTTGGTCAGCACTCTAAAAAATTTTATAAGTCTTGAGTGAAGCCTGCTCCTACCTTTACGAACCCTTCCTGTTCCAACATGACTGTGCACCAGTGCACAAAGCAAGGTCCATAAATGGTTGACAGAGTTTGGTGTGGATGAACTTAACTGCCTGCACAGAGTCAAAGTTTGAATATAACTGTGATACAATATAGAGGGAATGTACCGACAGTAGAAAGAAATCTCTGAATTCCTGTAGGGGTGTTGTGTGGGCAGTGTTTCCTATGGCTGTTATACAAGCGATAACACCTGCGGCAGAAGTGCTGTTCACCCTATAAAGAATGTAAGTGCCATCAAAAACGATGTTTGAGGTGTGGAAAACTTTAGGGGGGCTTTAATACGATGTAGGAGTACAATTTGTGATACGATGAAATGCTTTGTGAATATAAGGGCTAAGGTGTAAGCATAATTTTGTTCTTGAAACATTTTGCTTTCTTTTATAGATCACACCCTGACACCTGTACCCCTTCCACTGTGAAAAGTAAAAAAGCAGTCAGACCGGGCTCACCCTGATGTTATCTCTTCTGAAGATAAACACAAAGACATGGCTTCTTTCTTTCAAAACAGTGAGTGTTCTTAAATGCTTTGTCAATACTCTAACATTGTCCACTAAAATTAATGGATATTATTGTACCTAATAAGCGTAACTAATTAAATATAGGGTCTATATTGACATTGATCAGTTAGGTGAACATCTGTAAATGGCAAGAGTTACCTGGCTGGAATGATGTTACCAAAGATCCTTAAATATTGACAAGATAGAGCAACGTAATGCATCTCTATGGAAGCAAAATTCGAACAGTTCCGGTCTGCTTAAAGGGGCGTGTTGCAAAGACGTCATAGTGGGATATCGATCTCTGTCAGATTGGCTAGCAGTTCAGTTCGAATGTTAGCAGGTCTGCTTAAAGGGGGATTTAGCCCCCCTCCCCCTTGTAAAGACAGAACGCGGAAATTATCGAACGTTTGCGCCTCTCGCTCCGCTTTAACCCTCTCTGATGTTACTCATTAAATTATGTGTGATTTTAATTAATTAAAACAGAGCAATCTTGCCCATAAGCACAATATAATGTGCAACACCATTAAAAAATTGTCTACATCATGGGTCTACATGGTCAAAGAAACTAATAACTTCATAAGGTCTTAAAAATCAAATTTGGAATATTTGAATATGTGGAGGAAAGTGTCCCCCAAATACTGTAGCTCTGGTTTATTACAATTGAAAATGATACTACCGCTCGTTTGGCCATTAAAAGGCATATGAAGTAAAGCAGTAAAAATATGAGGCACACTGAAACTACATTTGCACTTATCAGACGCTTATCCAAGGCAACATACATACACTACTCTCACCACTCTAAAAAGTCAGGGATATTCGGCTTTCAGGTGAAATTTCAGGATGAACCTAAAATCGACTCTGACCTTTACAGGTGAACTTGATGTGACCTCTCAACTTTTGAATGCACATGTCAAATAGTTCAATGTTTCAGTACTATCTGTATTGAAACATTAATTCACCCGAAAGCCAGATATCCCTAACGTTTGGTGAGTAGTGTATAGTTATGTTATGTATGTCAGTTACAAGGAAGGGCCATTGTCCCTGGAGCAACTCAGGGTTAAATGCCCAGGTTCTTAGCCACATACCACCGCCCAAAACAATGGGAATCTTCTATGATACCACTACACTGTTAGTGCCCATATGACAACATTACTACTACTGTACACTATCACAGATCACCAAAGGTACACCAGTAAAAAAGCTGTGTACTGTACTCCCCCAGATCTTCCAGGCCCCCTTCCTAGAAGTGGGCCTTTTGACCTATAGAGAGCACATACTGTACTCACAAAATAGAGATGCAAAGTAAGCATTATAATAAATGATTAAACACATGGCTACAGTATCTACATTAAACATTTTACAGACAGATTTGTATGATAATGCAAAACAATATCTTGATACATTAGACAATGGTAAGGGAATTGGCTAAATCACTGTCAGAGAAAATCACCCTTTTCTGAAAATATTGCACAAACAACATGGGTGACACTTAAAGCAATAGTTCGGAATTTTGGACATACAGTAAGCGTTACTTGAGAATGGCCATTTCACTCACGCTTTGCCTGATTCTAGCCCGACTCTCGCCAGACCCTTGTAGTTCCGCCATGCTCCACCAGAGGCGTTTCGCTGAGCTCCACACAAGGGTCTGGACGCGAGGGCAATCCAAACCCCTGCCACAGTGATCAAGAAATGAGCAGCCAATCAGGAGCGCCGAAGCGAGTGTTTGATTCAAATAACAATGGCGGCACGCAGCGAGGAATCTTGTGCTGACATTGATTCTGCTATTTCAACCGTTTTGTCGAATCTATCGAGTATTCATTCTTTCAGAGAATAGTTTTGAAGACATTTGTTGGTGGCAAGGATGTTTTTACTCTTCTTCCGACCGGGTTTGGCAAGAACTTGAAGAAGCCTAGCACGTCATTCAAGATAACAGGCAAGTGGTTTATCAAATCACATGCGAGGATGTTTTACAAGGACCCGCCTTCAGAAATACATCTCCTATCGAGAAGTCCCAGATCCTTGTGTGAAGCAGACAGCGAACTACAGGATCTGGCGAAAGTCAGGTTAGCCTGATTCACGTTCGGCGTGAAATGTATTACAGCTGCATTACAACTTACCGCCACTAGGTGGCAGTACAGTCCGCTGTAGCATTGCTGCGGTGTGATTGATACTGTAGCCCAGTTCTACTCATTCAATAGGCGGCCAGGAAGCAACCTCTAGTGGCCCAGCCCATATAGTATATTTCGGAAATGCCAACAGAAATCCCTAGGAGCCTAGTCACCTACAGACTGCAACACTACAACTCTTTTATTGTTTTGTTTTTTCGGGTGTTTGTCAATTCAGTCTGGCACTCTGAAAATGTTCGCAAGGCTCTGCACTTCGAAAAAGACGAGCATGAACTAACAAACTATTTGTCATAGTTCAAAATTGCCATTAACACAAGCAGCAGATTGAAATAACACTTAATGTTTCATTCGAGAGTTTGACTGCGTCTCCGTAAGTTCCGTAGTTCCGTAATCTGACGTAGGCCTAGGCTATTTCCTCATGAATGTAATTCTGTAATTTCTCTTTGGATAGCTATCTATCTATCCAAGGGCGTCAGTTTAGTTTTCAGGGGACAAAAACGCTATTTTACAGCTTGGTTTGATAAGTGCTGGGGACATACATTTTATATGATCTTAACGATGTTGAGGACTTGTTGCGTTTCTGACTGCTGCGCCGTTGCCGCCAGAACCAGTTTTAAACGCACGCCTAGGCTATATTTAGGTTACTTTATCAGCTTCGTACTTAAATGGCTCATTCCGAGGAGAATGAAGGCTAGTTCGCTGGCTTCTATCATGTCCTCAGGACTCGGCTCGCGCAAAAAAAAACCGAAACCAGAGCCAGAGTGATGCTGAAACCGGTCTGTGTCCTAGTTCATTCTAACTCCACGAAAATTACCACCGCTGGTTAGTTTGCTTTACTTTGTGGAGTAATCCATATGGATTGGTGAATATGTAGGCTTTAGACCTACTTTCTCGGGGGGCAGAGACATTTTTCAAGGTGGTGTAGCCTAGGCCCTGAAATACAGTAGCCAAAGCATAAATATTTTAATCGTAGTTGGGCTATTCGAAATTGCACTCTGATCAGCGGAGGACGGGAGCAGTGAATATAAATAGCCTAGGCTATTGGTCGTTTATCGAAGAACAGTAGCCTACCATGCCTTACTATTATCTTTGATATTTCATGTGCATGGTTTTGAATATTTTAACAGTTGCCAAAAAAATATAAGGGATTCAGTCAGTCGAGTAGCCTATATTTGATATTCGCGGCATAGGCCTATACTTGAAACGCACGATCAAAACGTGTTGTTTCTGCGTAGACAGACCCTCGGCTACACTTGACATGCAGTTGTGTTCTGTTCTCAGAGCATATGCTTTCTCTGTCTATGATCTGCAGCTTTTTTCACGAACTGCTGCCCTCCTCGACACTCGACAGAAAATTCGGCCACTGAGCAGCGAAGTTGCCGATGCCATGCGTGCTTCTCAAGTCTGATAATTTGCAGCACGATCGAATGGTATTATGGAATCATGGACTGAAAGAAAAATAAACTAGCTAAAGGTTTCTCCAATCAGGAAATACATCTTAATTTACATTTAAATTCTTCAATTTAAATAGCCTAGGCTACTTAATTTAAATACTTCTTAATTTAATCACACTGTCAACTCAAATTGGTGAGGGTTCTGTTACATCTGCGATCAAGTGATTTGAAACATAGAAAATATTATAACGATTAGTCTAGTCTAGTCTTTGACAGTCGTTTTCCAAGCATCTGCCGTGCCGACTGAGGCATTCCATTCAAATAGTAGCCTATACACAAAGCGAGCCATCAAGTGTTGGAAGCTAACTGTACCAACCCCCTCTGTGAGCTGACCTCTGTGCCTTAGAAGACGAATTTACCCCCCCCCCCCAAAGCAGTTTCACACATCATTAGCAATCTTATGTTGAGTGTGCGTCTGCAACAGGGAGCTTTTTCGGCTTTCAGAAACAGCAGCGTCATTTTTTTGCCGGGGACCGGGTGCTACATGTCTCCACCACTTTTTTTATGACGAACGATTTTGTCCCCACCACTTTTTAAATGTTTATCAATTCATCAAAAAAAGTTGGTGCCCACTGCCCAGGGCTACAGATAAACCTATTGTGATCGACAATGCCAACGCATGGACCGAAATAGCCGAAACAATGTGTTGTCATACCTGCAACAATGTAGGCCTTTTCCAAAAACAATTTCAGTTACTTTAACTGGAAGTGAAAGCTAGGGGTATTTAAGTATCTTTGCCTCGGTCTTGTCTTGGTCTTACTGTCTTGGTCTTGCCGTCTCTGGTCGACATAGTGGTCGGGAGATTTGCAACAAATTACAAACAACAAATTTCTGGCGTAGGGGCCTACTGAGGTGTTTGCGGAAAGAAAAACAAATCAGGTTCGCGGATAGAACTCGGTCAGATTAGCGTGATAAGGCATTGAACATTTTGACATTTTTGACAATAAAATACATATTTCCCTCACATCCGTCTTCCTATGTGCAGAAATGTGTTAAACTAGCCTACTATACTGGTGTTGTCCTCTTTGTCTTTTGTGTAATGCTGCAACCTCCCTGTCTCCGGGACAAATTTCTCCCTGGTGGGGACTAATAAAGAAATCTTATCTAATCTAATCTAATCTATTGACAACAAAATACGTGCGTTTAAGCTATAGGCTATTGTGTCAGCGCAACGATGCAATATAGGCCTACATTTTTAAAAAGTTGTCCATCCACCGTTGATGCAATCATTTTTCTGCATAAGAACATAGCCCAAACTTTCATAGGTAGATTATACCAATAGATCTCATGTTGCAGTTAAGTAGCCTATAGTTAAGGTAGCCTACTGTTTTCGATGAAAAAGGCAAGAGCTGATTTTCATGTCAATAACCCTCATTTGCGCTATGTTGATGTTAGGCTACACGCGTTGATAAGAATTTCATTTAGATAGGTCCACAGGACCTGTTGTGTTTTGTTCTGTTAGTTTGGCCATTTGTTTCTGAATGCCTTCCTACAGTTGCTTAATTACTAAATCAGGCTTTCCACACAAACAAACGTATTGTCATAGCCTAAGTATGAGAAACCATCAAGAGAATGACATTTTAACTGTATTGGGCTCGGACAGAAAAATCCGCACACACAGATATCCGAATCGACCCTCTGACTGATCGCATGGCTGATTTTAAAAATCGCTCATCCACTCGTCATCGCTCATGAGCATCCAAGCTATCTTATTGTACACGGCATCTCACCAGAATTCTTGAAATTGTCCATTACCCATGCAAACATTTATTTAGTAGCCTATTTACAAACTCTCTGTGTTTATTTTCAATTTCTCTCGTTTCTCTGCGTTTCTCTCAATAGCCAACTAGGGCGACAAAGGGAAGGAAATATGATTTGACATTTAAGCTGACAGTTGTCAAATTTGCCGAACAAAATATAGGAGAAGACAAAACAAAGACAAAACATGTGTGGCTTTCAACTTGTATTGATTGAAAATAGGCCTAATGTTACGATTTTCAAACCTGTCAATATTCAATAGGCTTACACTGCAATGCAGTGATATACGAGATGCATCCCCTAAAAAAGACAAGTAGAACGGCAAACAACCGGATTCATGAGGTCATTATCCTTTTGAAATAAATTAAGCCACCGTTAATGCCACGGGGCAAACGTGTTTCTTAGCGTCTTGAAACTTTCTTCTGTGAACTGAAAGTCCGATCAAATTTCATTCAAAGGCAGTCAATAATTCAAATGAAATTGTTTTCTAACGAAAAAGTCCCAACTTTTATAATAGGCCCAAATAATAGAATATTTATAGGCAAGATGTTTGTAGTGCTTCGGAAAATGGGACATTTTATATTTAATCAAAACCGTTCAGTTCGTAATTCATTCTCCCTCCTTCGCATTCGGTTTGGAAAGAAACAGCATAAGAGAGCATAAACCATAGTTTCTCCAGTAGGCCTATCTTATTTTACAGATTTGACAACAGCCAGCTTACATTTCAAATAAACATAGCCTAGGTTTGTTGTGCGTCGGAAAATGGGACATTTTATTTTTAAATTGTTTCCCGCATTTAGAATCAAGAATAACATTCGTGAACCATTTTGTTTTGTTGCCAGCATAAAAACAAGCGTACCATCGGCCTATCCACACATTTGAAATAAAATGTATGAATTGACCCAAAAACGAGAACACAGTTGTGCTTAGGACATAGGCTTATGCTTTTAGTGGTTAGGCCTACCTCATGATACCATTAGTGACAGCAAAACAAACCTAAACGAAACAGCCAGATGCCTCTTCATAAAATAGGCTAACACAGGGGTCTTCAACCTTTTTCAGCTCAAGGACCCCTTGGCTGTGAGAGAGACTGAGCACGGACCCCCACACCTGGCCCACCTCAAATCCTGCCTATCATTTTTAGACCGTCAGTCATGAGTGCCTAGGCCTACATGCACGCATGCACGCATGCACGCGCGCGCGCGCACACACCCCCACACACACACGAACGCACACATTCTAAACAGAAGTTATTATTAACAGGGGGTAACTACTGCTTTAAACAACTCGTTTCTGATATTTCTTTACATAGTGTTGCATAAATTCGGCCTAAAATAGAATGAATGTCACAGGTTAATAAGGTGGATATATTCAGCTAAAATCAGGCAAAGCTTCATTAGCTCAAACTGATACAGACAGAAAGCCTCCTACTCTTGTGTAAATACAACTTTGTCTTACAGAAGGAAACACAAACACGTGAGATTATCGTTTTATTGTGATGGTAGCCATTGAAATCGCGGAGAACGTTGGATGAATGAATTCGCGCAGAACAGCTTGACGCGCAACGACCGCAGACTCTCATAAAAAAAAAACACAAAGAACAATAGGCTACTCCGCAAAGTTCAGGGTCCATCAGTCCCGACAATGAGCAAACGAATCAAACAGTTGAATGAAAACGTAATTTATCTCCCGGAGTGAAAAGAACGAGTTTGCTTATGGTCAGATGCCGCTGGAAACGAGGTTTTTTAACTAAAACGCACGGGGGAAAAGTTCTTTAATCGCGATGATTCAAATAATTTAGCATTTGAGTTGGATCAAGTATTTACGAGTCTCTCGTCTGCGTTTCATGGCTATTCATGGAAGTCGTGTTGGCATCCTCTGAAGGTGGATCATCCGAACCTCCATCAGTCGTGTCTGACGTGGAGCTTTTCCCCCGGGGAGTTAAAAAACGATCCACAATTCACATTTATGAATGTGCTTGGCATAAGTTAGCAAAATGTTACACAGGGATGATCACATGCATGATTCATGTGTAGCCTACAATGTGTTGTTTAAAAACGAATATGAAGCTATTTTCTTTTGAACATTATGTCAAAAGAATGACAATTTTATTTTTTGGAAGAGAAAAAAAATGCTTATACGAAATATTTTCGCGGACCCCCTGCAGTACCTCCGCGGACCCCCTAGGGGTCGCGGACCCCCGGTTGAAGACCCCTGGGCTAACAGAAGACACCTTCATAAACAATAACAAGTTTTGTCGTGAGACTAGGCTATTAAAAGCAGAAAAGATGTTCAGCTTGCTTCGGGATTGAATTCAATTTGGGACTGTTTGGCTAGTGGTAAATGCCGAAATTCCTAACCCTGCTCACAAGTGCCACCTGGTGGTTGTTTGGGACATTGCAGCTTCACTTGGGAAAAATAAATAAAATACACGTGATTCACGTGTGATTCTCATGAGAATCTCACGTGAAAGCGGCCAATGTCAACCAACGCCCACTGTAGGACCTCATTTCCAACTCAGTCTGGGTGATATAGGTCGGTGAAGACCATTTTCAGTGAATTTCTGCTCTTCCTATGAGTTGCAGCGTTCATCTCGTGCTAATCTGGTGCCAAGATAACGCAAGTCAACGGTAACATCCAGCCTGCCACTGAAAACACTCCACAGAACACCCGAAACAAATACATTTTAACGTCAGACTATCGATGCACATGCCTAGTGTTGATAGAACCATGTTAGAAATAAAACGAACCTTGCATCGCATTGCAATAGCCTACTTTGTTCCCTGTATGGCAGTGGCGGATTGATATTGAGAAACTAGTCCCTCAAAATGTAATAAATCATTGAGTTGCAAGGTTAGTTTTATTTCTAAAATTATTCTAGCAACACGGACATGTATATCGATAGTCCGACGATTTAATTGACTTGTCTCGGGTGTGCGGTGGAGTGAGTAAAGGCCATCGCCCACCAGAAGTGTACGCGCCGCGCCGCGCCACGAAAAAACTTAGAATTCCATTGTTTTCAATGGAGCATCGCCCACTGGAAACGTCTGCCGCGCAGCAGCCGCACAGAGATAGAAAACTATTCTAAAATCCTGCGCGGCAAGCCCAGACCGCCGAACACCGCTGATGCCGTTTCTGGTGGGCGTTGGGCTTAAGACTGTTGTTGATGTCAGACTGATGTTACCGTAGAAATGTGTTAGCTCAAAACCAGCGTTAGCAAAGGGGGACGCTGCAACTGAAGGAAGGGGCTAAACGCGATAAAAACGGTCTCCACCGACCTATATCACTTCGGTAAAGTTTGAAATGAGGTCCTATGTCCAAAATTCCGAACTATTCCTTTAACAGTAATCTTGGTGTGCTTTTCTCTATCCATAAAAGTATTAAGACGATCTGTGCCACCTCCCACATTGCAACGGAGAGGCAGCCTGGAAGAACCCCGTGAGTATTCTTATTATTCATACCCTTGACTGGACTGTGTCGGATGCCTTCATCCTATCAAACTTATCCTTGCACTGCTGCTACAATTCTACATACATTATACCTTCTCTTTGTCCATATTTAATTTGACCAATGATATCTAACTTATCCTTGCACTGCTGCTATAATTCTTATTTTACTATCATAATTTTCCGACTATTGGCCGCGGCTTATACATTGATTTTGCAACATTTCTTCAGCTATGACGTTAGTACAGGGGGGCAGTTAATATGGCGTTAATATGGTTTTGTTTCTTTTAACTTGCATAATACACTGTCCTGTGGCTTATACACCATGCGGCTTATATGTGGGAAATTACTGTATGTTATGTTTATCTTATTTATCCATATATCTACAGTATACTAGTACTGTTATATTACCATGCTAACATTTTTACTGTACATATTTATTGCTGGTCACTAACCTTGCACTGTTGCACTGTTGGACTTATTTGCACTACCAACTTAACACACCTCATACTAGATCACAGTACCAATCCTCATTACTCATGCACATCAACAATGGAGAAATAAGATGCAAACTCTGGTCGCGTACGCTGAGAACCGGCACGTTACAGTTGAGCCATAAGACAAATTAGCGGTTATTTTCTATTTGTCTTGGCCATACATTTCTTGATCACAGATATTTAACACAAATAATGACTAATATTGGTCACCTTAAGTACTGTTTTATCTGGTGACAATAGATTTATTATTTTTTTGCTGATGTCAACGATAGTGCCATTAATGACCTGTGGCTGAAATTGGAAACATGTCACACAGGCATGCAGGCTGTAAGAAGAAGTCATAACTGGTTTTAGGTCTTAACTCCAGTTGTCATTGAGGAAATTGTATTGAATTCTTACTTTCGGAATCAATGGTGAGGGGGACTGTTGAGCAACTGTTGAGCTATTGTCAAAACACATAAAGTACACATGCAGAGATATTACACTGATAACAATTTTTATTTTATAATTAATAGCAACATTCAGGATCATATTGGTGGGATCTGACTGGCAGAAAAAATGCAATGTCATTAACTCCCTCCTGGGCAAAGATGTGGCTCCCACGACTGGTTCAAAGACACAACACAGCACAGCATTCACTGGATTTGTGCAGAATAGTGTCATCACTGTAGCCATCACTGCTGACCTATTCACACCACGTCTCTCAGATCAAGATATCAAAAAGAGGGTTAAGGAGTGTGCGTCCCTCTGCACACCTGGATTTCATGCATTGGTGCTGGTGATAAACTCCCAGGACTTTGATATGACAAAGAAAAACAGAATGGAAAACATTGTGTCCTCTTTCTCTAAGCAGGCATTTCAGCACTCAATTATCTTCTTTACTGACAGTACTCCTTGGAGAGCCAAAGAGGAAGTTAAAAGTGTAATTGAACTATGTGGGGGAAGGACATACCAATGCAGAAAAAAGGACAATGGTGCACTGAAGGTTATAAAAGACATGATCGCAGAGAAAGGTGTTGAGACCTGTGACATGTATGAAGAGGGAGTAGCTACAGGATCACCTTCTGCTAAATATTCAAAGCCGGAGGATCAAGACCGAGAAGCATACCAGGTTATTGCATCATCAAGTAGTAATGTTGGTGAGTTGCCTTTAATTAAAACTTTGTTATGCTTCATTTGAATGGTTTAACTGTCACTTACTGTTTCGTTGTGTAATTATGCCTGCAGCTCACATTTCGTCTGAGAGGCTGAACCTGGTGTTGTGTGGGAGTAACGCAGAAGCAGTTGCCTCAGCAGCAGCCCTGATACTGGGAGAGCAGACAGACCCCATCCCACCGCCCAGCTCAGAGTGTGTGAAGAGAGAAGCAGAGGTGTGTGGACGCCATGTCACCCTGGTCCTGCTGCCGGCTCTGGGAAAGACACAGCTCTCTGAAAAAGCACCGCTGCAGCACTGTTGCAGCACTGTCCATATCTCTGTTCCTGGGATCCATGCTTTCCTTCTGGTCATTCCTGAGCATCCATACACGGATGATGACAAAAAGGAATTGAGCAACATTCAGCAGTTTTTCGGCAAAGAGGCTGGACAATTCTACATTAGTCTGTTGACTGAGCAACAAATTGAAGGTCTAGATGCCAGTGGTACGGCTACAAAGGCCATAACTGAGACGGTCAAGAGACGATTCCACATCAGGGATCACAACTTTGAAGTTGTGGCACTGTTGGATGAAGTAGAGAAAATTAAAGCAAATCATGGCTACTACACTTCTAAAATGTTCTCAGCTACACAAGTGAAGACCCTTACTGAGACAAGGAGAACTGTACAGGAACTCCAGTTTCAGATCAACAGACTTCAATGCAGCGGTCAAGGTAGCAGTGCAAGAAAAAACATTCTCATGATTTTTATTAGTTTTCTTTCCCCCAAATGCAAATTGTATGAATGTGATGTAATACAGGAATTAAACAATGGTCACACACTTTATAGCTTGCCAAATGTCACACTGTGATTTTACTGTGTGGGATGACACTGGAGAAACACTGGAGCAATCTGAAATAGTGACCTGAAAAAAACTTAAAGGCCAAAACTTAATGGATAAATCTGGCGAGTTTTCACATAGTTCTCCGTTTCTCAAAGTCATCGAGTACTGTTAGTAGGCTACTGTTAGGCTATATACCGGTTTTGTGATCTTGATTAAAACATGATAATATGAACATTATGATGCACCGACGGTATTACTGCATAGCACAACAATGGCATTTTTAATGAGTGGGTGATAGAAATCACGTCAGAGAACTATTAGAAGAAGCTGCACTAGACGTGATAGTGGTGTGTACGTTAAAAAAAAATAAAAAAAAATAGACCAGTTCTCTACATGTTGCGAACGAAACGCTTAAGTTATGCATCTATCTTCCCTGTTACTATCTTGTGATTACTCTCCTTACTTGCTACCTGCAATGTCACACACGCAAAGCTGATGTCGTAGCAACGCCAACCTTTTGATTGTATAGGCTAACTTGAAAAGATGCCTTACATGATTGCAAATTCAGCTGATAGAATATTTATCCTTCAGTCAGTCTCTATTGCTCTGCATCCATCTTTATTTATCAAACAAATAAAGAATAAATTATATTCATCTTAATATCACTAATAAAGTTACACAAAATTCCAAATCACTTGTGTTAATATAATAAGGTTAACAGGCCTCACAATAGCGCAATTTTACCTCCACATGCTACTACAGTATGAATGTAAATGTAGGTAAATTTAAAGGATACAGATGCAGTAAATACGAAATATGCAAAGTGATAGTAAATGAACTTAGGCCTAATCTACATTACGTTCAATAACCTTTAAGCTTGTTTCAGCCACGCTTTAACATAATATGCTGAACTCTGCAACTGCATCTAACCCCAGCGGTCTGTAGGACAGACTGGTTGGCTGGCATGAGTGGCCTTTCTAACACATCCATACATTTGCACAGACTTCTGAACTGTCGAGCAGCATCTATATTCATATATGTCTCTGATTCGTTTGTAATAGAGGCTGATATTGTTATGCCAGTCTTTCCACTGTATTCAAAACTGCAGTTCAGTCAGTTCACAGCTTCGTATAGATAAATTGGTATTATGAGAAGCAGCTGCCATTGCAACTTTCTTTCTCAACAGTGAGTTAAATTATGGACACACCTCACCTCACCACACCACACCTCATCTTGACTCTGTGGACTAGAGAACTATGTGAAAACTCACTAGCTTTATTTTAGAAATGCCTAATGTCAAAACCTTTCTTTTCAGGTTTCATGGAAGATGCAGACAATCTGAGGATTGTGTTGCTGGGAAAGACGGGAGAGGGGAAGAGTTCCACCGGAAACACAATTTTGGGAAAAGACGTGTTTAAGGAGGATTTTGACTCTAATTCGGTAACAACTGTATGTCAGAAGGAGACTGCTATGATCAATGGAAAACTGATTACTGTGGTAGACACTCCGGGTTTGTTTGACACAAAGACGGACAATGAAGAGATCAAGAAAGAGATCATAAAATGCATTGGCATGGCAGCTCCAGGTCCGCATGTCTTCCTCCTGGTGAAAAAAATGGGGCGCTTCACTCAGGAGGAGAAAGATGCTGTGGAGATGATCCAGAACATTTTTGGTGACGAATCTGGAATGTACACACTTGTGTTATTCACATGGGCAGATCAACTTAAGGGAAAGTCAATTGATACGTACCTTGAAAATGCAGGAGATGATCTGAAGAATATTCTCCATAGATGTGGACAGAGATACCATACAATTGACAACACAAATAAAAACAATAAGAAGCAGATCACTGTGCTTTTGAGTAAGATAGAAAGCATGGTAAAAGTGAATGGAGGAAAGTGTTACTCTAATGAGACATTTCAGAAAGTAGAGGAGACTCTGAAACAGGAGCAGGAGAGAATACTGAAGAGCAGAGAGGAAGAGACACAGAAGGAGAAAGAGGAGCTGCAAGCAAAACATCAAGAAGAAATGGATAAACTGAAGAGGGAGATGGAGAAGGAAAAGAAGAAGCAAAATGAGAAAATTAAAAAGAGAGAGAAAGACTTTGTGAAGAAGGAGCAGAGCATGAAAGAAAAGATGGTACAGTTGGAACAGGAAGAGAGAAGCAAAATGGCAAAGGAACTCAAAAGGCAAAGAAAGCAATTTGAAGAACAGAAAAGAAAGGAAGCTCAAAGCAGTAATGAGAGGCACAGAAGGAACACAGAGTATCTTAAAGAAATGCATGAGAAAGATAAAGATCGTCTGAAGAGAGAGACAGAGAGGGCAGCCAGAAAGCAAGCAGAGAAGGAGTTTAATGAAGAACTGGATAGAAAAGTGAAAGAGGCTAAGTCAAAGGGTCATGATGAGGGATACAAAGAAGGCCATGATAAAGGGAAAGAGGTGGGGCAAACTGAAGGACAAACTAAAGGGTATGATGAGGGTCATAAGAAGGGACAGGAAGATGTTGAGGCAACTCGAACTGGCATGGGTAGATTTATAGATGGAATTTTTAAAGATCAGAAATTGTAATGAAAAAAATCTAAATCTTTACTGAATTCTGAAGACAAATATTTAGCTTTGTGTTGAGCACATAGGGGCTCAAAAGTATTTGAAGCCATGATAAAGTTGACTAAAGAGGAATATAAAATCATCTTTTAGAAATTGAGTGCCTTTAATAAAAAAAAAAAAAAGAGGAAATATCTTTCTAAAGGTGTTAATACCTTTTAAGGACACCAAATTCCTTTGCGAATGAATAATGTATCATAAATGAATACATGTTTTTCCTTGAAATACAGGGATCATAAGTATTTGCACCCCTATGTTAAATTCCCATAGAGGCAGGCAGATTTTTATTTTTAATGGCTAGCTATTTCATGGATCCACGATACTATGCATCCTGATAAAGTTCCCTTGGCCTTTGGAATTAAAATAGCCCCATATCATCACATACCCTTCACCATACCTAGAGATCGGTATGGTGTTTTTAAGTTAGCCTATAGCTGGTTTGATTTGCATTTAGCTCAATGAGCCCCACTGTATATAAGAATAACTTCATTCCACATCAATCATACAGAATCTATATGATCTTTTTTCTTTTGATCTTATTAGTCTGTGAGACTACCGAATTCCTGATTGCAACGTGAATGTGTTATGTGATTTTTTTTTAATCTAGATTAATCTCACTGTAATCTTGAAATTAATCTAGATTAATCTAGATTAATTGTAGGTGCACCAGCACAAAATGTAGGTGCACCCACATTTTTCATTGCATCGCCTTTAACGCTAAAAGGTCAGCTTTTTATCGCTGTCCTTTCATATAATGATTTTTTAACAACAAAAAGCCTAGAAAAAGCTTGAAACACAATAAAAGAATATATTCTTTACAAAACTATTTATATAGGCCTATCATGACAGCACACTGTATGCAGATTGTAGCCTAGGCTACTATTCATATTACAACTCCGCCTCTTTAATTCAGCTGTCTGCTTGAAGCCTCAAAATGTAAACAACGTAGCATTGGCTAGTTTATCATAGTTTACTGGTTGGACTCTTCAGTTTCCCCACGTGTGTTTAGCCTACTTTAAGTTTCATTGTGGGCTGACACTTTTTCTCCTTTCGAGTTTTGGAGTTGGAAAACATTGGTATTGACATCATCAGTCAACTCGTGCAAGCGTGACTTGAATGTAAGAGTTTTAATCAACTTTCTGCAGGAATGATGCTAACCGGAATTAATATTAATTTTAGCTAACGTCTTCATCATTGCGTTCACGATTGTGAACGTTTTATTTGGATTAAATGTGCATGTCGAGGGGCGGGTGTCCATTGAGCGCGCACGGGAGAGCGAGAGCAAGAGCAAGCGGGCCAAGGAGACCTCGGGTAACTTCTATACTGTTTGGTGAAGTTGCACGCATAGTCTACAATGACAACTTGTGAAAGAAAGCAGCCGAGCAGCGTCAGGTGCACCAGTGCGACCTAGACTTTTTTCAGGCGCACTCTTAAACATTTGGCGTTCGCGCTAAAATATCAAGGTGAAAGTGATCATAGCTTGCGTGGTATAGACCCAGCTCCGAGCCCAACTTTGTGAATAGATTAACGCCGATATTTTTTTTTATCGCCCGATAAGAGTTGCACGTTTACGCCGATAACGGCCCACCACTACTTTTTTTGCATGTCTCGCAGTATGGGGGGGTTTAAAAGCAAAATTAAGATGAAAAACTTTTTTTTTTTTTTTTTATTAAAAATAAAATGAAATACATTTGGGTTTTAATTTTCCTGATAAACACAATGTTTTGTTACAAAAAATATATATATATTGAAAACGTCTATTTGTCATTTCATTTTCATTACCAGGTACCATATTAGGCCTAGGCCTACTGCCAAAAATTAAAATGAAAATGTTATTTGGAAAATGAAAATGTAAACTTCACTTTGACTTTGCCTTTTCCTGACAATGAGCACAATGTATGCCAAAATGATAAATAAAATTAAAACTGAGACTTGTTTTCCATTTCTCAATTTTCATTTTCATTTTCAAGTTCACAACATGCAAATGAGCGGCATTGTTAATGAGATTATACTACACACACACACACACACACACACATACATGACTGTAGCACCACAAGTGTGTTTAGGCCTATACAGCAATAACATCAGTTCAGTAAAGATGAAGAACCAGTGGGGTGTACTACGAAGCTCGATTAGTGGGTTAGCGAGGTATGTTGCGCTCAAAGCCAGGGTATGCTGTCATATGAAAGTGGATTTGTTTTAGCGTCGCTGTATCACCATGGTATCTCATGCTCGCAACCAAACCTCTGTGGGGTAGGCCTATCCTACGAAGCAAGTTAGACAAATCTATCTAGACCAGGGGTCGGCAACCAAAATGTTCAAAGAGCCATTTTGGACCAAAAAAACAAAAAACAAATCTGTCTGGAGCCGCAAAAAATGAAAAGCCTTATGTAAGCCTTATATGATGGTAACACAGGCTGTAAGTGTATATTATCTATATTAGCCTACTATCAAAATGACTAAGTAGGCTACAACGAGGCTACATAATGAGCTTTCATGATTAAATGTTTTTCCCTACAGCGAATCTCGGAGAGAATGACACACCACGTGACTACTCCGCTGGTGCTTTAAGTTCAACTTCGTGTAATCACCATCCGTGAACCGTTGTTTTCCACGTTTTAATATCTCTCAGGCTGCAACAAAATTTCTCCAGAAGTAGGCTACTGCAATCGCACTTTTTCTCTCAGTCCCAACTGGGTAGTCGGCTGCAAATGAAGCATGCCTTCCCTGAAAATGTCTTTCTAAATGGCTCTCTTTTTGTTGTTCGCCAACTTCTCATTACGCAAGCAAACATGCAGGCAATCCTTCCGCAATGGCAATGAAAGCAAATGATTCGGTCCATTCTGCCTTAAATTCTCTGATCTCATCGGCTATCTTTCTCTTTTTCCCTTTGGGATCCATGGCATGGCCATGCTGACACCCGCCGGTTTGTTTACAACCACAGCCACCTGCATGGCACGGCGCCGCCCTGAAACGTGTGTCGCAGGCTATCAAATCTTCGTTGACAGAAATGTTGAACTGTAATATTTATTATGCACATTTTTACAACATTGGAAAACGTTAAGAATGTTTGTCCTGATACAGAAACCATATTAAAACAAACAAACAAAAACCCCCCCATTCATTTTCATACATTTTTGAAGACGCTCAGGGAGCCACCAGGGTCGCGCTAAAGAGCCGCATGCGGCTCCAGAGCCGCAGGTTGCCGACCCCTGATCTAGACATATCGAGGCGGCTGCACAAAGCCTTAACTCGGGTATTAAGTTAAGTGATCCTACGACAGCAGGTATGTGATCAATTTGTCAAACTAGGCTTTCAGCTCAGATCTGTGCGCGTTCTCGTGGTTGGGGTGATTTTGACCAATCGGGAAACGTGGAGACGAATAAGACAGCCTAGGTTTAAAAACGATTACTTCCGCATTTATGAGCGGTAGCGAAATCTAGGGTGGTCTTTTTTAGTGTCGAACCTATAACATCAAAAAATCTATGGTCATCAGATATTGTATGGTATGCATGTCCATATAGCGATATATCTGCAGTTAAAAGCGTCTTCGAGTTTCAAAATGTTTGAAGAGGCAGAGCTGCTCCAGTAGATTCTCACACGTGAGATGACTTCGTTTTTCAAGATAATTGATTGGTCAGTAGTCAGTAGTAGGATTAGTCAGAGGGCGGTGATTTTTCACGATTTGAGCTATAAGTTAGCAGATAACCTGCTCCCGACCAGAGGGGTATTTCACAAAACCTAGATAAGGGATTAAACCGGGATTTTTTGGTTATCCTGGATGATTACCCTTGACTTGACTTGAATTATTTTTTAGTGACATAAGAAGCGCCAAGACGGTTTTCCATTCAAAAGAACAATTCTAGCTAATCAAAATGATGTCATCGGAGCCCTGTTAATGCACATATTTCTAATGCGCTAGATGGTTTTCCATCAACAGTTGTAGCGAATGGAACACATCTAGCAAATTTATCAAAGGTATCGAATGGTAGCCTACACCATTGTGAGGTGGACGTCTTTGCATGCGCGAGACAGAATTCAGATTTTAGCGCCGACTTTGTGAACATTCTGAGCAGGCGTCACAGTAACTTATATCACTACAAACCTTTTCCATCACATTTTATCGATTTAGCTCTCCTTAACTTATTAATGGAAAAAGGGCTTTTGTCTTTTTCTTTTGTCATTTTTTGCACCACCTACTGCTGTGTTGCTAAGTGATATTTGCAAACAGAACCCCCATGTTCTGGAGGTTCGTATACTAGAAGCATGGTGCATATGAATCATGTAGGCTAATGTGAACTACAGTAGGGGTCAGGGGGAGTAACCACACTCGAATCCGGTCCAGTTAAACGGACCCAGTGTGAAAGCAACCTCAGACAGACCTGGGTCCGGTCCCGGGTCTGCACCCGAGTTCGGTACAGTTGCGTTCACATTATCAAAAACAACTGAACCATCGGACTAAACGAACCCGGGGCCAGGGGACCTAGTGTGAATGCACCCTCAGTGCCAAGTGGCAGTTGTCATTCTGAATCAGTATTCAATAATGTGTTTATTCCCTATTCTTCCTCCTCACTCACACTCACACCTGACTGCCCTCCTACCCCACCTTAACCTACAGTAACCCACATACCCGCACACTCAACCCCCCCCCCCCCACACACACACACTCTGCCCCTTACCAGCATCTTATTAAGCCACATCTCTGCCCCCCCCTCCTCTGAATCATCAGTATGCCACTGCCCCACACACACTGCACACTGCTCCCCCCCAACACACACTGCCCCCTTACCAGCATCTTTAAAGGTATACTATGCAACGTTTTTCAGTTAATCAATTCGTTCCATACTGTTATATATGATTAAATGAGTCATTACCGGTCGAACGGTGTGTTTTTTTGGCCGCTCTAGTGGTCTGTAGCGGTAGAACCACACTTGCAACTTCAGGAGACACTGGGCACGCACCCATGCTCTACTCCAGGAAGTGTCATGTAAAGTCTCATGAAAAGGCACGGCAGACTGACCGATTGAGGAGTTTTGTCAAATATACACGCTAAAGCTGGGAAGCTCTGCAGAGAAATATGCAAGCATAAAACGAACGAAAATGAAAAGTGAAAGCGAAACCGGCGATGAAATCACCAATCCTGCATAGTATACCTTTAAGCCACATACATACAACACACCAGCATCTTTAAGCCACATACATACAAACACACCACTCCACCACTCCACCCAAGACATCACACATGCATGCCCTTAGGATTCCCTTGCCCTCACACACTCACACACACTTACATGCTCCCTCTACAAGCACGACCCCAGGCAGTTGGGTTGGCCCCTTGAGCCGGGGATCTGCCCAAGATTTCTTCCTGAACAAGGGAGTTTTTGCTTGCCCCTTTATGGCTGCAGCTGGATGATATTGGCTTGGGTGTCCCTTGGTGCTCCCCAACCCCTCTTTTTGTATAGTATCTATTTATTTATTTTCTTTTAATTTATTCCTGTAGTTGAATGGACACTTGAGCACAAGGAATTTCATCACTTATAAATAATTTTCATGAGTACATGACAATAAACTTGGACTTGAGCGTGAACTTAAAGAACCAAACAAATAACAGTTGCGTAACTTGTGATATAGAAATACTATTACTTCATATATTTTTAGTGCTATGCAATCTGCTTTCATTGTTCTTACCTTTTGGTTCAGGCCCAGGGTAGCCCCATCTCCAACGCTTCCCCATAACGGTGGCTTTAATGGAAGTTTGCCAGGTGACTCACCTGAGGGCACAATTTGCCTTAAACACAACTTCATAACACATGCAGATATGGAATAATGGGTAACAGCAGCAACATTTTGAGTTTCGATTTCATGTTTGAATTATTATTATTATTATTTAAATAGTATATATTCAACCTACTTCCAGCCAGTAATGGATCCATCCTGAGTGAAAGACACTCTTGAGTTAACCTGAAAGTTGGTATGGTCAATGACAATTGAAAAGTTAAAATTAAAACTACCTCTGAAAATGAAAGGAGTTGGCTGAACGCAGTGCTTGAAGTGGGCCGGAACGCAGCGGAACGCAGTTCCGGAACTTCTGTATTTTCGTCTTTTAAGTCCCGCCACTTTTTTCTGCGTTCCGGTACTTACTGAAACTGATCCGACGCAGTGACAGTCACAGTGGCCCGAGAATAGACAATATCACAAGACCGATGAAAGACTACATTACCCACGAGCCACAACAGTGCCCTATCACAGTGTTTGTCAATCTACCGGGCCGCGAGAAGATCACCATCGGGCCGCCGGCAAACCCTCTCTGCCCTCTTCAAGACGCACCATGCGGCCGCGGCCGCACTCATTCTTCTCGGTCATATTGCTGTGCTAGAAGATCGCACCGAAATAACAGGCATATCACATGAAACTGCAGAACCTGACCTTTCCAAAGGCACTAGCCGCTAGTTTCTATGATGAACGGGAGATAATTAGCGTTGAAAAGTAGGCTACAGTTACCTACAAAAATGAATGGCACATTTAGTTCTGCGTCATACCCATTCTTCTCTGTGAAATATCTGACGATTTCGTTACTGCCCTATGGCAAACTACATATCAAAATAAACAGGAGATCCTACTGATTCCAATGCTCTGTGTAATTAGCAGTAATCACGAGAAATCCTTTTTGGAAATCACATCAAATTTCTGCATTGTTTCATATCTCTCCATATCCCCACTTCAAAATAATTTATTTTTCATATCAGAAGTTGTATTCAGATCCCTGTTTGTCATAGCCTTGACAGATGCTTGAAATGCCATTTCAGGACCCACAATAGCAATAGAAAGAACACTTAAAGTCACACTTACCCACTTGTTCTGACTTTTGACCTAATCTCTGTTCTTGGCCAGTTATTGTTAATTAAATCAATGTAACAAGTACCTACAGCCTATTTCACAGTTTTCTTCTTCTGGGCCTTCCTTCTGGTTCTAGGGCCCTTAACCCAGTATATTGTTAGGCCTACAGGTGGCTATCACACTGGTCTGGTTCGTGTTGTTTTAATGGTTTTCATATTCCATTTGTGAATTAGAAAAAAAGTAAATTAGGCCTATAGGTTATTGCTTGAAAAAATGATTAAATTAAAAAAGTTTTTCGACCAACACCTCCTAAAGACTTATTTTTTCCCACTTCAAGCACTGGCTGAACGGCAGTTTGCCACAGAAGTAACCTTTCTAACCAAAGATTCTAGTTCTAGAGCGCTGAGAGAGTGATGAAGCAAGTATCACTACCCAGAGCCATATAAAGTTAGGATCGAACACTCGTTAACAGACAGTAAAAGACGGTTATTTTATGATTCTAAACGAACAGTCAAAATCGCTTCCGGGAACTATTTGAACTACTTGAAGTTACACGATCCACGTCACAAACCGAATTTTCTGTACCCGGGTTGTCGCAACTCTCTTTTTATATGGCTCTGGCCTGTTTGTGATTCGGTTTGTGACGTGGTTCGTGTAACTTCAAGTAGTTCAAATAGTTCCGATTAGAAGCGATTTTGACTGTTCGTTAGAATCATAAAATAACCGTCTTTTACTGTCTGTTAACGAGTGTTCGATCCTAACTTCCGGGAACTATTGTTGAGAAAATATGGAACATTAGCGTCAATGGAGTTGTCGCAACTGTCTCTTTATATGGCTCTGGCCTGGTCAGATTACACGATTTCAGCCCGATTTTGGCCCGAATTTGTCGTAACCGACAAGTTTACAGCGTCGTAACCGATTTCAAATGGTCGGGCACGACATCGAACGCGGAGTGAATCTTATAATGTGACATGCTTCACGACTTGCGATTTGTCGTTCACGACGTTCTAAAACAGCCCGACAAAAAGTCTGGCTTGTCAGAAATTTGACGGGGACGCGACCGAAACACGAAAAATCCTGCTAAAGACCCTCCTGGCACGGCACACATTATGTGTGGCCCAATTGGACGACAATTGTTTTTGAATCAGTAGATGTTCCTTTCTCCAGCAACAGTGAAACCATCCACCAAAGCCACTGCGAATACGAGATAATGCTTCTTAAAAATGACCGAAATTTAGAGGGAGGAAAATTCTGCTTTCAGTGGTGTACTGTAGATAACCCCTCGGTGCACCTTTTGGTCTTTAAAACTATGCTACCTAGGCTCTATGGAAATATAAAGCTTATGTTCATATCTTTATCAGGATAATCAGGGTAGAAATGGCAATTTCAGTCATTTTCAGCCATGAATTGTTGGATTTTTGAGGGTCTCTGAGAGGGGTCCCAGAACTCCATAACAAAAAACAGCTGGAGGGTTTTAAGTATATGGCTGTTCATAGTTCCACATACTTATCACATATACAAAGTATGAGCCGATTTGGCCGACCCCCATCTTCCCACCTCTGCCTGGTTTTATCATGCAATGACTCTTAAAAACACTTCCTGCAGCATTTTGGTGATATTTTGTGTTGAATTTCAGGACAATAATTGTTGTTTCAGTTGTGTTGAGCTATTGAATTAGTCCTAGTTTGTTAAAAAAAAAAAAAAAAGAAATGATGACAGTCTGCCAATTAACATTCTTGAGAAGGAAACTAAACAATCTTGTACCTTGGGTTTCAGTATTAGCATGGCCCCGCCCATCTTCTTTCAGGGAGATCTAGTCTGGAACACCCCATAGTTCATAACCGCTTCCCTCAGACAAGAAAAATGTCAGGGCAATCAGCGACAAGAGAGGAAGACAAACCAAAACTAATTTGTGATAAAGAGAAGCACCCTGCAAACCTCAAAAGAATTTTGGAGTTGGGAAAAAAGGCAGAAATGTATTTACAACATATACAGTGAGGAGCACATGTATTTGATACCCTGCTAAAACAGGAATATAAAATCATCATTTGACAATTGATCTTAATGCCTTAACTCAAAAAATTAGTACAAATCAAACCGCCAAGGACACCAATTTTCTTTGTGATTGAAGAATGTATCGTAAATAGATAAATGTTTTCCTTAAATGCTAGGGGAAGGAAGTATTTGACCCCCTATGTAACCCTATGGGAATTTAACACATAGGGTTAACATAGGGGCAGGCAGATTTTTATTTTTAAAGGCCAGCTATTTCATGGATCTAGGATATTATGCATCCCGATAAATTTCCCTTGGCCTTTGAAATTAAAATAGCCCCACATCATCACATACCCTTCACCATAGCTAGAGATTGGCATGGTGCTTTTTCCAGTAGGCCTATTAGCCTGTTTGATTTGCATTGAGCTCAATGAGCATCAAACAGGCTAATAGGCCTACTGGAAAAAGCACCATGCCAATCTCTAGCTATGGTAAAGGGTATGTAATGATGTGGGGCTATCTTAATTCCAACGGCCAAGGGAACTTTATCAGGATGCATAATATCCTGAATCCATAAAATAGCTGGCCTTAAAAAATAAAAATCTGCCCGCCCCTATGTTAACCCTATGTGTTGAATTCCCATAGGGTTACATTGGGGGTCAAATACTTACTTCCCCCTAGCATTTAGGAAGAACATTTATTTATTTACGAAACATTCTTCCATCACAAAGAAAATTGGCGTACTTAGCGGTTTTATTTTTACTCAATTTTTGAATTAAGACATTAAGATCAATTGTCAAATGACGATTTTATATTCCTCTTTTTAGGCAACTTTAGCATGGTATCAAATACATTTTCTCCTCACTGTACACCCAAATGCACTGTTTCCTTACTGTTGGTGCGGTTTACTGTCAGTTTGTAAAGTTTAGGCAAAGTAGGAAGTAACTTTAGGAGTATGAGATTAATGTGATTGATAAGGCACCAGCAACCCCAGACTCACACCCTGATTGGAAGTGGTTCAACAAGTGGAGAAAGGGTGCAACCGGCTGTTCATGTGAATAGCGTTGGGGCAGAACCAGCAGTCCTTCGCAACAGACTGTAAACATGACATACTGTTATATTAATGTTTTATACATTAGATTTGTATGTTTATATTTGTGACCTTGCCACCTTGGGTGAATTAACTCTCTGGACACGACATGGAGAAGCACACACGGACAATCACTGGAGTACTTGGCCTATGGCTTCATTTATCTGCAATATATAAGTTTTAGAATTGGTCGTGGTTGGGCCAAAATATGGTTTCTTCACTTGGTAATTTACAAAATGCCTCTACTGTTTTTGTTTAACGGGATATTCCACCTTTTGGGGAATTTTCCACCTCCCCTTGAGTTAAACAATGACTATACTCTCATTCAGGCGTAATAATCCAGTCACTAACCAATTTGTCTGCTGCAGCTCAACCTTGTTAGCCTAAAGGGTATTCTGGTATTGCATTCAGGGCCGGATTAACGAATGGGTTTTCTGGGCACGGGCCCAGGGGCCCGCCCATAGACAGGGCCCGTCTTGCAGATCTTTTTTTTCATAGCATTGCTTCACTGTAAACTTTCAGCACTGTAAATGTTCAGCATTTATATGAACTTTGTCATCGCAAAAGTTGGTGGACTGTTTTGCATTTAGTGAGCCTCACTGTTCACCATCTTCATCTGATCAGGCTACCGCTACATAATACCACAACATGGTCGGAGGAACAGGAAGTGGTCATCCCCAAACTGTTCCCACGAAGTTGGGAGCATGAAATTGTCCAAAATCTCCTGGTGAATGCTGAAGCATTCAGAGTTCCTTTCACTGGAACTAAGAGGCCAAGCCCAGCTTGGGGGAGGCCCCTTCCTGTTCCAACATGACTGTGCATCAGTGCACAAAGCAAGGTCCAAAACGACATGGATGACAGAGTTGGTGTGGGTGAACTTGACGAGTCAGCACAGAGTCCTGACCTCAACCCAACAGAACACCTTTGAGATGAAGAGCGCAGACTGAGAGCCAGTCTCCTCGTCCAACATCAATGTGTGACCTCGCAAATGCGCTTCTGGACTAATGGTCAAAAATTCTCTTAATATGACGTTGGTCCACCCTTTGCAGCTATAACAGCTTCAACTCTTCTGGCAAGGCTTTCCACAATGTTTAGGAGTGTGTTTAAACCCTGGATTAAGAATGGAATGTGACTGAAATTCATATGGGGATCAAGGCAGGTGACCCAATTATTTTGGCAATATAGTGTAGGTCTATTTGTTATCTCTCCGTTGACATCCCATCATCAATTGTTATCTCTCCATTGACTTCATCATTTCGTTTTCCGTTGGTCTTATTGTACTCTCTAACTAGAGAGGAGACCAGTTTTAAAGAGAACTACGGACCCCGGGAAGGGTCAGGTGGGTGAATATTTTAAGTGCACTTTTGCGTTCCCTCGCAATAACTTTTGCGTTCCCTCGCAATAATTTTGCGTTCCCTTGCAATACTTTTTGCGTTCCCTCGTGTGAAAATATGGCCCATACTCACACACAGGATGAGCTACTAGGACTCACTGAGGTGAAGTGATGATGTGGTGAAGACACAGCAAGCAAACGTGGATTTTGGTGGAGAGCGCAGATTTATTTACAGTACAAAAATAGTGACCCGACATAGAAAACAAAAAGAACTTCCGACGGAAAAAAGAAAATAAATTAACCAACAGGTTACTTAACTGAATACCAATCACCGTTCTCTCACAAGACCTCAAGCTCTCCCTCAACATGAAATGAGCCAGCCTTAAATAGGCCAGCCAATTACCCAATCAAGACCTGGGCTAAACCATTTTAGAGGGGTGACAGTTTGTACCAATATTCAATCTTTTGCCATTACAAAGACTAATACATACACAAGACATAAATACATATACAACAATAAATGTGAATATGAGTAGGTAGGTATGTTTGGTTGAACATCTTTTAACAGTTCAAAACATGGTCTCCTTTTCACACCTCGCAATAACTTTTGCGTTCCGTCGCAATAACTTGTATGATCCTGTCAACTTGGGCTCCATACATTAGCCTACCATGGTTTACATCAGGGGTACAATTAAAATTCAAAGAGCTCCAGTTACTAAAATTTCCTCCCAGCAAAGGTCCGAATCTTATATTGTCACTCAAAATAGTGTACATGGACTGCAGTTCATCTCATGGATAATCTGGACATTATTAAGTTTTACTTTAACCTGGGGCTCACATACAGCAATATACTGGCAGATTCGTCTATGAGACACAATGTGATAAGTATGAAAACTCTGAAGCGTCTACTAAAGAAAAACGGCTTGTTTCGGCGCAGCATGAGAGTTGACAGCGCATTAAAAAAGAATAAAATGTAATGACAGAAAATATGGAAAATATGGCCCTCTACTTCCTCCATACTACCCACCCAGCCCTGGACTACCCCCATACTACCCACCCACCTCTCTACTACCTCCATACTACCCGCCCATCCCTCTACTACCCCCATTACTACTCACCGACCCTCACCCACCCCTCTACTACCCCCATATTACCCACCCCTCTACTACCACCACTACCCAACCACCCCTCTACTACATCCATACTACCAACCTCTCTACTACTACCCCACCCACCCCTCTAGTACTCTCATACCCACCCCTCTACTACCCCCATATTACCATACCACCTTGGCATTACCACATGTAATTAGGTCATTATTTATAAATATGTTTACCAAATGTTTGTTTCTTTGTCATTTAAAGCAGTTCAAATCATATTTGAAAAAAAAAAAAAAGTCCTAGTTACAAAATCTGATTTTTGGCCATTTAACTCCTCTGTTGCGCAACGTCCACATACGTGGACAGTTGCTTTTTAGGGTCTACAAACTCTATTTTACATCAGATTTAATTTCCGAACACATAGAGTTGTTCAACACACTCTCCTGTACAGCATAATATGTTTTCTTTTACCTGATTTTGCCTTCTTGAGTACTAACTTTTTACAGATATGCCTGGAGCATTCAGCATAGGCCTATGGCCATTACTGTCACTCATGTTGAATTGATGATGTCATCAAGCAGTCAATATTCCAAATGATGATACATAATTGTTAATATATCGGTCTCTGTCAGTTACGTTATTATTTTCATTGTGACGTCTACGAGCCGCCATTTGTAATGTACTACTTGATGGAACGATACACTGTGACAGTGGGCGGCAACTCTGAGGCAAAGTGAAGTAGCGAAATTAGTAGCCAATTAGCCTATCTGCTATCTTTCGTATCTAGCGAAAAAAAATGGATAAGAACAGACAGCGTGAGAGGATACCATATAGAGACAAGCTCAGCAAAGATGCCAAAGACCGTTATTGCGAAAAATTGTTTTCTATTAATAATATCGACCCATCTGACAGGAAAAAGCTGGAGCACCGATCCTGTATTGCTACCTCCAACATCTTATATATTATAATATTACTAACTACCTCATCCACGGCATTAGCAGCTAGTGCTTACACTTACGAGCAGTTTCGTAACTATAAATCTCTTGAAGCCCACGGACATTTCACCAATGGTTGGGTACAGGATTTGTTGACATTTCGACCAAAGGACTGTGACAACGCCGTTGTATCCACTAAGGTAAGCTGGTTTTCAACATTTTCAACTGTTTTACAAGGCTGATGTAGCCTATCCTAAATAGACCAAGGCTACTTAAGGCGGGAGGGATCAGCTTTTGGGATCGGGGAGGGGCCAACAGTAACATCTATACGGTGCGGTATTTTTTTGTTTGTTTGTGTAGGTGCGTCATGTGCCTGTTTTGATTAGTCCAGTGGCAGCAATATGGGTTACACGCACTACGATGCACCGCAGGCCAGGGAATAGGCGAGGCCTATAACGTATCTGCTACATAGATTCAACTTGTCATATAAACAGACATTAATTACCACTTAGTCAATAAAGTCAATAAATAGCCTAGTATTTATAGGAAATAAATAAATAAATACATACACATAAATGCAAAACGAGCAATACATTGAAAAATCTGGTTCAAAGTCTTGGTAGGGCCATTGTTCTGCCTTCTCTAAGAATGCATCTATTCCTTTGTATATGCTGCCACCTTGTGGCGTTACTAGGCAATTGTCTGGTAGTTAAGTAGACTACTTCCTGTTTTGCGTGTTACAGGGGAGCTACACCAGACACGTAACTGAAGCGCTCCGTTCGCGACGCGTAAAATCCATTTTAGAAGATGGGTCTATTTTTTTCGAATGTACGCGCCACTGTTGCGTCTGGTGTAGCTACTTCCATTGACTACAGTGATAATTAACTGCTGCGACCGGCTGCAACATACGCGTCGTGAACGGAACGCTTCAGTTACGCGCCTGGGGCCGGTTTCACTAAGGTAGTTTATACTGGTCTATGGGTTAAGATAGGTCTTACGTTTCTTTATAGACCAGTCTAATGCAAGTAAGCCAGTTTCACAAAAGTTAAGACTATCTAATTTTAGACTTAAAAAAATAGACACCTCACCCCCAGGCTAACATGGGCCTTAAGTGCTATATCACCATTGTAACAACAGAAAAGGTGCTAAATTACGTTAGCTTATCCATTTGAAATAAGCAGGCTAGCAGGGCTTCAGTCCTACAGCGTCTGCTTTAAACTAACCTGGCTAGATTAAGGCAACAATGTTCCTGCCTACGAATAAAATGTAAACGACCTTAAACGTGTAATGCACACATTAAAAGAGCATGCGGACTGGTAAGTTGCATGGTGAAAGTAACTTAGCTTCCTAGCCAGCTAGCCAGCTAACGTTACAATGCCTCTTACGGTGAAGTGGGATAGAACATGGGTAGGACAAGACGGGAGCAAAATATTTATCCGTTACGTTAGCCAGCAACGACAACCACACTGACCACTATGCATGACACAAAAAAGTCTTTATACGTGTTAAACTCCTCCAAAATGCACAGGTTCTCTGAGTGAGTAAAAGCTACGTGGTTAGTGTCCACTCGGTCGGCCATGTTTTTTGTTTTGAAAAGAGTCTTAAAATACCCAGATTACCCACAATTCTTTGCATCTAGTCCTACTTAGGATAGTCGGTGTCTTAACTGCTTTGTACAACACTATTATTTAGACGTCTATGCTAAGTCTGACTATACCCTTAGTCTAAGTTATAGTTACAGTCTATCTTAGTGAAACCGGCCCCTGGTGTAGCCCCCCTGTAAGTCCAGAGAGGGTTAAAGCGGATCTTTGGTTAGTCTAAAAAGAGTTTGAAACAGATGAACACGTTCCTGGCGATTTCCTTTTACATGAAAGAATTTACGTTTGAGCCCTGGACATTATTTGTCTGTAAGTACATATTAGATATATTGCTTGTCGGGTGTCTCTTGCCTTTGTAACTTTGTAATTGGAATGTGTTTTGTCCGCTTATTTTAGCTTAAGTTTGCTAGTTCTCGTTGGTCACGAGTGATTGCTATTTGCTAGCAAACGGTGTGTTAGCTGCTTAGCCTATTCTATTTCATATGTAACGTGAAATTCATGTACCTTTTCTTCTGTATTATTTTACAGTTTTACAAAAATCAAAATACAAAACTAAAGATATCTAAACCATCAAGCATTGGATTTATTTGAAGCTTTTGAACTGTTAACTAGCTGTCTAGTCCTGCCTGCTAGTGGAGACGCAGTACGAGGGCAGCATAGCCATACTAAGAAGCTAAGCAGTTTAAAAATAACCGTAACCTGACTGATAATGAAATATTTAGAGTCAAAAAGTCTGATAACAGAACATTTCTTTCTGTTATCAGTCATCAGTTATCATTAATGTCCTCCTTTATCAATGTTACAATAAACACTTTGTCTATTCTAACTCTCTTTATGCAATAACTGTTTTTGTCCTTTGGTGTGACATCTTTATTGCCTTCTTTCCTTTTTCAAAGAACGGGTTCGCCTCAGACACACATATTTTGTATGGCAGTCCCTGCAGTAGGCCTATAGCTACAAGCATGGATATATTATTTACAGTTGAGAAAAATGTGCAAACATTTTCATTAAAATTATAACATAGGGAAGTGATAGGCTATTAGGGCCATCAGGCTGACTTGGACAAGGCTTTGACTGGAGAGGCAAATACTTTGAGCACAGGGCAGTATAGTGCGAGCAAGAGCCACAAATTGGCTCAGGACACAAGAAATATGAAAGGATCGTAACAATGGTGAAAATTGACCAAAGGTTTTTTTTTATGAATGTACATCAAATAAGGTGTGGAAACATAGGCTATTTTTTGTTGATCAAGCACTACAGAGCTAGCATTGGCATAAGCTACATCCCAAAATCACAAACAGTGTATTAGCTAAGAGCAGTGAGATTACATTCAGAAAAACATCTGTTGGTCGATTTTCGCCGGAGTTACACTTTAAGGGTAAATAGAACGATCTACACAACACAAACAACACTTTTAAGTTAGTAATTGTTTGGGTTTACAGTGTATACAAGCTTTGACTGTGCAGGGGTCATCTAACAGTATGCTCTAAGATGGTTTCACATCACTTGCAGAATGTCTGTTATTGTTTTCATTAATGTTGATCAGATTTATTTGTTTACAGTATAATAGGCAAGTCAAGGCAATAATTGCACATTTCATACAGAAGGAAACAATGCTTTACAGAGTATCACAAATTGTCACGGTATGAATGATGGACCGTCGCGCAAGACTCACTTTGACAAACCAACATGTTTTAACAGTGTCAACTTCAAACTAGAGACTACAGACTTACGCATAGACATGAAAAACAGAGAGACCAACCAACAAAGGACAGAGGAACATGGGGAACAGCAAAAGGAAACAGAGGACAATACACAAAATGGTCACCAGGGTTGCAAAAGCCCACTCAGTCCAGTTCAGATCCTGACAGGCTGACACAAATGGATATAGACAGAATAGAACATAAACAATAAAATAACATAAAATACGCATTAAAAAGTCAATAATGCACAAATTATTACATATTGAACACAAGATGCAAAAAGGTCATAAAACAGAGCCGCATTGACCTACTCCCCAACTAATATCTCCCCCTCTCCTTACCCTTTCTTCTGTGTCTTTCCCTTTTTATTTCCCTTTCTCTTCTGTTGTCCTGTCAAGATTCCTATACATCGGTGCAGTATACATTTCTGTGTCTTTATCTGGGTATATCGGTTTTGTTTGAGTAGTTGCACTATGTCAAATATTGATTATCTATTGGTTTCATGTGTTGTTATTTCAAGAAAACAATAAAAACAAAGTTGGAAAAAGTCATAAGACACAGAGTGAAACTTATTACAAATAAGCGCATTTAATCAGACTAGGATCATCAAGATTAAGCTTTGATTCCAGAGCTGAGGGCAAATGCAGCTTCAACATGTTTGGTTCTGACAGAGGTTTTTTTTGTTTTTGGAAAATGTTTCTGGTCTTTTGGGAAGGTCATCTCTTAGTGTGGCAGAAGGTGATGAGACTGATTTTTTTTTTTTGCTGTTGAAGTTTTAAATCACTGTCCTTTGGCCTGAGCCCTTTGGTTTCAAGAAGAGTTGCAACTCTAAGCCTTTCATCCCTTTTTTTTAAAAACATCCACGTTGACAGAGAAAATCCAGGGGACCAGTCAAGATGATAGTTCTAAATCATTTTGGGTATTAAAATAGATATATCTGCGAAAAGTCCTCTTCTTAAGTTAATTTAAATTTAGACTTGTAAAGATTCACTTCTTAAAAACTTTAGACCAAGACCTGACAGCTACATCTACACCTCTTCCTGGATTGGTTCGTGTGGCCTCAACTTCCTCCTTTCCTCTTTGTTTTCCTTCCTTATGGCCGCTTTCATATCCCTTCTTGTGTCCTTCTTGTAAACCCTCCCTTATTCCTTTCTCATGCCCGTCTTTCTCCCCTACCTCCCTCCCTCTGTCATGTCCTTGCTTGTACCCTTCATCGAGACCCTGGGTTTTAGCCTCTCTCACTTTTCTATCCAGTTCTTCATTAAACTCCTTCTCTGCTTGCATCCTGGCTTTCTCTTTGGTCGATGTCTTCAAATCTTCCATTTCGTCACGATGTACTTCCATCAGGTATCTGATGTGTCTTTTCTCCCTCTCTTCATTATCTTTGTCTATCTTTATTTTCTCTTCTTCAAACCGCTGTCTCTGTAGCCTCTGTTGTTCCTCCATGTCTGCCCTCTGTCTTGCTTCTCTCTGTCTACTTTCCCTTTCCTCTTCCTGTAGCTTAGCATAATCTTGCCATTTTTGCGTTTTGAGTTCTTCCTGCATTTTCAAACGATCAACTTTTTCTTTCTTTTGCATATCTTTCATCTTTAATTTCAGGTCCTGCTCCTTACTCTTAAATTCCTGCTCCCTTCTCATCCTCTCATTTTGTTGTCTCCTTTTCTCCTCCTCCATCTCCCTCTTCAGTTTCTCCATTTCTGCCTCATGTTTTGCTTCCAACTCCTCCTTCTCCTTCTCTATCTCTTCTTCTCTATCCTTCAGTATTCTCTCCTGCTGCTGTTTGATGGCATCTTCTGCTTTCTGGAATATCTCATTAGTGTAGCACCTGCCTCCATTCACTCTCACCATGCTGTCTATTTTACTCAAGAGCCGGATGACCTGATCTTTATTGTTTTTAGCAGTGTTATCAATGACATGATATCTGCTTCCACATTTACGAAGAAGTTTCTTCACATCGTTTCTTGCTGTTTGAAGGTGCCCATCAATTGGCTTTCCCTGAAGTACATCTCCTCTTGTGAATAACACAAGTGTGTACATTCCAGATTCATCACCAAACATGTCCTGGATCAACTTCACAGCATCTCTCTCTTCATCTGTGAAACGGCCTAGTGCTATTACCAGAAGGAACACATGTGGACCGGGTGCTGCCATGTTGATGCATTTAATTACCTCTTTCCTGGTCTCTTCTGGATCGCCTATTGTATCAAACAAACCTGGAGTGTCAACCACTGTTATAAGTCTGCCGTGTATTAAAGCAGACTCTTTCTGGCACTCAGTGGTAACAGATTCAAAGGAAAAGCCTTCCCTAAAAACATCGCTCGCCAGGATTGTGTTTCCAGTGGCACTCTTCCCTCCTCCGGTGATCCCCAGCAGCACAATTCTAAGATCGTCAACATTTAAACCTGGAAAACAGTTTTGAGATGTCATCATAGAACAAATTGGAAACATTTTAAATATCTCCTGTTCAGTCTTCACAACAGTCCCTACCCAGTTAAAGATGCCATTAATATCTCTGCAATAGACTCAAACTTAATTGAGAATTCTTTTCAAATTAACACAGTTGTGTAAATGTATCATTCAAGAAATGACATTGATATCTATTGCATTGCCTTAAACATAATGTTTTTCTCAGACACGACATGCTATTTTAAAATAAAACCACAATGTTAAACCAAGTGGTTGCATTACCTTGATTAGTGCCTTTAAGTTTGTTGTTCTCCATTTTAAGCTCTTTCACAGTTTGTGCCATCTCCTCAATCTGTCTCTTGTATTTCAGCTGGGTTTCCAGTTGCGCAATCAGAAACATGTCTGTTGTGTAGCAGACATCTGCATTGTTATCTTTCATTTGGTTTACTTTGTCTAGCAGGGTTACCACTGATGAATATTGCTCCAAAATGTGATATCGCCCGTTGCAGATGTCCATGCCAGCTTGTGAAGGCTTCACTATGGCTTCACCAAGGGTAGTTTTCTGCTTGGATACATTAACAAGCAGGATCATTCCATGGTCTTCAACTGCTGTGCCTATTAAGTTCTGGATTCCCTCAAATTCCTGCTTGTCTTCGTCAGTAAGTGGGCCAGGAGGAATGGCCAGCAGAAAAGCATTAACTCCAGGTGTAAGGAGACGAAGACACTGCAGAGTATTCCGCAGTACCTCGTGTTCAGAAATCTGTGCATCGGTTATATAAGGCAGATCCACCAGAGTCACCTGAGTCCCCGATATGTCAGCTGTTCTCTTCATACATGTGGAGCTTAGCTGTTCCCCAGGCACTGTTGGCATTGACTTGCTGAATATCAGGTCTGCTGCTGATGCCTTTACAGCTGCATTGCGTCCACACAAAACCAGGTGCATCTGGGATACTGGAGCAGAGGCATTTATGAATGGGATAAAATAGCATTTTCATTGTAGATGTGCAATAATTGAGGCCCGAACACCTGTGTGTAGCCCTATTGTTTCTGTAAGGATTAATGCTATTGTAATTAGCTTCTTTCCTCAAAAACCTCCTTTATTAGATAGTTCCCTTGGGCAAAGACTTGTCAAATTTGGCACACAAATTAGTTGTCACAGTCTTGCCAAATGTAATTAATGTATGCAAAAACACAGCAGAAGTGATGATGTTCAAATCGCACAGAATTATTTACACTTTTAGGCTACCTTCCATCTACATGTCAAAAGTCTATAGGTGCCACCATCAGAAACTTGGAAGTAGGGCTTCCAATGTCCAAAATTCATTAGATCTGGTGCACACATCACACATGAGTGTGCACAGTTGGAGGATTAAATGTTACAGGTTGTGGAACCTAAGGTGCTCAGACCCATTATTATCGCTGGCATCTACTGTATGTAAACATGAATTAGGCCTACTTACGGGTTGGATGTCTCGATGAAGCTCTTCTCTTATACAACTCTTTTTTGTAAGATAAATCAAAAGAAGAGAATACCATTATGTTTTCTAAACAACATGACTGCTCACATCAATTTGAAAAGCATATTTTTGCATGCATAACTCACCTTTTTCCCTATGTTGTTGAATGGTGTCAAATTGCTTTCCTTCAATTATATTTTCACTGTGCCTCTCTTTTCCAGTTTGACCATGCATATTATATATAACATGCCTATAGTTATTTTCTTGAATCATCTTCTCTATGGTTGCAATGGCAGAACTTTGACTTTTGTAGTACTTGTATACCCTTCCTCCATCTGCCTGTATGATTTGTAGAATGTCATCACAAATATCATCTTTGGGCTCCTCCTCAATGAAAGCAATTAAATGCTGAAATGCCAGGTCTGAGAAAGATGTCAGCATGTTACACAACCTTTCTCTGTCAGTCTGACTGAAGTGAGAACTCATAACTAGAACAAATGCATGAGGGCCTGGATCGCAAAGAGCAGCACACTCCTTCAGATTCTGTTTCAAAACAGGATTTGAAAGCTGTGGGTCAAACAGATCAGCAGTGTTGATCATGGTGATGTTCCGTCCCAATGTCTCTGCAGTAAAAGCCTCATTTTTCTCCTTCATTTCAGATCCATGTTTTTTTGTTTCAAATGCATCTGTGCCCAGGATAAGGTTGCCAACTTTGTTTTTCTTCAGCCAAATATCCCCCAGCAACACTATTCTGAAATGATCTGTAAAAGGAAAATTGAAATGAACTAAAGTTACACAGTGTAAGCCTACATTTCAAATATATATTACACTCAAATAGTTGTTCTAAGGGTTAAACGAGCCCATGCACAAAATAAATATATTAAAATATATTTCTGAGTGTCCAAAATATATGTGGAATATATTACATATACTTGTCTTTCAGACAGCTAATAAGAAGATATTCTGAAATACACAGTATTTGTAATCCCTTAACATTACAATGTAGAGTGAAAGATGTTTTGAAATATCTTACAATATATGATGAAATAGGCTATGTTTTATATTTCTTTAAAAAAAATCTCAGTAAATCAGGTTTCTATGACCAAGAATAGTTGTGTATACAAGGAACTTGGTTGAGGGTTGGGTTGAGGTCAGGACTCAGTACACGCGATATGCACACATCCAAGCACTAGCCAAATCATAGATACATTTCACGAATGACAGGAAATAAGGGTACATAAAAGTGTAGTTCTGCTACTGATTGTAAAAGCATTTTCCAGTCTTACTCAAATTGTACCAACTGACATGGTTTTGGCAGTCATATCATTGATTTCTTTAAGTTGGTGTTTGTGTCTCACTTACCTACAAGAATCTTACTCGACTTCCTCAAAGTTTTACTACTTGGGCTGACTGTGCTTTGACCTATTAAAAACCAGGAAAAAATGGTGAGCTCTCAAGAATGTCTTCCTTCAGGGATGGGCAAAGATACACACCCATACCTGTAGTTACACAACCTTACTTGGTTGGGTAACTACTCATGTAACTGTATTTTAAGGGGAAACGTGGAAGTGTTTGGTCACTTCTAACTTAATGTCTGTTAAAAAAAAAAACGGTGGCGTGTTCCGTTAACAGAAATGTAAAACCTATATGACCACCACTAAGATCAATCAATCATGCAACTAAGTAGTAGACAAATTAAGACGATGAATCATAATCAAACAGACAGGACATAACATACCACTTTTGGCCAGACTAAGAGAGGGTTGGTAGCTTATGGTTCTTTCGTTGATTTAGAGAAGATTGTTTGCTTATTGATTTTGTTTGACAGGGACCATACATAGCTATACCAAGGTTAGGTAAATAGCTAATTTACACCTGTAGTACCATACTGTAGGCAGGATGTTCAAGCACAGTAAAAACACAGACAAGATGAAAAGACAAGAAAAGACAAGAAAAGACAATGGCCGGGTTTCCCAGAATCGTTAAGAAGCGGTCTTTTTAAATGTAGTGTAACAGTCACCTCTAGATACCCTACTATTGTCTGACACACATTGCTTAAGTGGTGGTGGTGCAAGATCATGGGTCAATTTGCACATCAGGCACATGTCAGAGAACCAAATAAAACTGTCAAATGTTAACAGGCTATGTTTTTTTATTTCTATAATAGTACAGTGGTGATAATTTCTTGTTTTTTTTTATCCAAAACTTTCACAGCCTGTTTGCATAGAGAGTACAAGAGTTTCAGAGTCACCCCTGCCTGAGACCAACTTGTAGCACAATAAGACAAATGGCAGAAAATCACTGAATGCATTTAGCAGCATGTAAGGGTAAGATAGTAGGCTACACCACATAGCTCCTTGACGGTGACAAACTTTGAGACGCTCAATTCCCTCAACACAGTCAAATCAAACAGCTGAAAAGAAGTGATTCGCTATGACGTACACTTATTTATTTATTTTTCCGGCCACCACCCCTACTCTGCAGTCCAGTACCGAGGTGTGTTGGTTAATGTGGTCCAGAGAGAGTGAACAGGCTGAATAATAAAAAAAAGAAGCTGTTTGACACATTTGTCATGAGTCTATATAATAAATTTGGTTGAGATATGTTAAAGGGTTGCTGAGAAATAGGCTTACTTCCTGTTTGGCGACATCTATGGCAAGTTTTATTGGCCGTCACAGCTAAAAGCCTTTGAATTTCAAGATGTTGAATGCATACGTGTGTCATGGTCTAAATCTGGGCAACATTTCAGAAAGATTTGAGACAAGAGTAGCCTTTTAAAGGTTTTTGATAAAATCCAATATGGCTGAAAAAGACATAAAATATACATTGAATTCGGCTTGGCCCAAGGGTTCCAGTGATACATTGTTTGTTATAAATGGACGAACAGGTCAAAAGTTAATAAACATTCATGCCTGTTCAATTTGAGCTGTTGGTGGCGCTAGAGTTCTCCAGCTAGAGTTGCCTACACAGTATCACCACTTGAGCCCCAGTTACGGGTGGTCTGCTGTTAATTTATTACAATATTGAGGAGTTATTACATTATCAGGACCTGAAAAATGAAGGCTAACCTGATAATGTAATAACCTCCCGTTAATGCAATACATTATTACATTATCAGTAAAAAGTTTATTACATTATTGGGAAATGCACTTTATTACATTATCGGGCAGTTATTACATTATCAGGTTGTATTACATTTTCAATGGACTCAAGTGCCATTTTTTATTACATTATCGGGGTTATTACATTATCAGAGATTTATTACATTATCAGGTTCTACAAGGCTGGCAGAGCCAGGTGGCATGGAAATAGGTGGAACATGGAACATTTATTTTGGTATTGTTCCCTGGTCGTTTTATTTTGGATTGAGGTACAGAATTGGATGCTAAAATGCGATACATCTCTACATCTAGATTTGGCCACAGTACTTTTGGGAGACTTAATATGTGACAGCCAAGAACTCCAAAATATAATTCTTCTGCTGGGAAAAATGACAGATGTTAAAAAACTCAACATAAAAAGATTTAAAAATTACATTAGAATCTACTGTGATATAGAATGTTTAATGGCGAGAGAAATTAATAAATCATTATGGTGATAGATGGAAGAAAGTAAAAGAAATAAAAGGGTGGATTTAGAAAAAAAATATAATATTATTTTTTATTTGTATTAATAATAAAAAAATATTTTGCTTTTGATTAAAGATTTAAGCTGTTGGTAGTGGAGAAATTGATCTCTCCCGATCCCGAATTTCTGGATAATTGAGATGAATGGCGTAAATTTGTGATTTTTAAATACGTGGTGAATGATGCCCTTTTACTGCCATTTGGGGAAGTGTATCGGTTCATTGTGAAGACGGAAGTCAGGGTTGTGTCAGATGTGGGTGTACCTCCATGGTTCGAAGAGTGATTTGGTGATGTTGTTGGTTTTCCACCAGGCTGCCAGAGTTGTTGATATTGTAATGTTATGATAGAAGTCCAGTTTTTTGATTGACTGTCATAGAAAGGGGAGGTCTGAGATTGAGTTGGGTGTGCACAGGTTTTGCTCAAGATCAAGCCATGGGTTGGAATGTGTCCATTTATATTTAAAGGTAAACTATGCAACGTTTTTCAGTTAATCAATTCATGCCATACTGTTATTAAATGAGTCATTACCGGTCGAACAATGTCTTCATTTTGACTGTTGCGATACGGCCTATGAGTGTGAGTGGGAGCTTGTTCCAATGTTTGTAATTATCTTCTATTTTCTTGAGGAGTGGGACATACTGTAATTGAGGTTGTATAGCTCTGACAGCCTGGGGGAAATTGAGATACCTAAGTGCTTGATGTTACCCATGTTGAGTAGAGGGGAAGGGTCATGGGCTGCAGAGTCCACACCGTCCCATAATACCGGAAGTAGCCTATGGTAGATTTGTTCCAGTTAATTGTGCAGTGAGAGACTTCTGAGAATTCGTTGATGACATTGAAGGTTTCGCTGAGTGATTGGGATGGAGTTTGTAAGTATAATAATAAATCATCAGCATATAGACTGATTTTGTGATGAAGGTTGTTTACTTGGATTCCTTTGATTTTATTATTTTGGCGTATTGCTGTTGCAAGTAGTTTGATGAATATGGCAAAGAGGGATGGAGAGAGTGGGCATCCTTGTCTGGTTCCTTGTTGCAAAGTGAAGCTTGGTGAAGTGATCCCATTTGTGACGATTGTGGCCCTTGGGGAGTGTACAGTGTTGTTATCCATTACGACTATCCGACTATCCAATGCCAAATTTACGGAGGGTGGTGAATAGGAATGTCCAGTTGACCTTGTCGAATGCTTTTCTGTGTCCAGTGATGCAACTGTTTTTTTTTCTTGCTGTCTTTGTGCAATGCTGATGACATTGGAAAGTCTGCGGATGTTGTCTGTTGCGTTTCTGTTCTTGATAAAGCCTGTTTGGTCTGGGTGAATTGGTGAATTACATCCGGGTGTAAATAGTAATGTTGATTATTTGCACCCGGGTGTAAATAGTATTGTTGATTATACACTATTTACACCTGGGTGTAAATAGTAATGTCCATTATTTGCACCCGGGTGCAAATAGCATCTGCCTTAATCTTCCCCTCTGACTCCTCTTTGCTGTCTGCCAACTGGCTGGTCTGTAAGAACCAAAAATCACTCTAAAAAGAATTATTTTGATGCAGCCTTGTATCAAAATAGTAGTGCCCCAAACCATTCCCATTCAAAACGTGACTTGACTCAAAAATGACAACACTAGGATGTATTTTGACAAGAGTTAGCCTTTAAGCCTTAATATGAACCTTTTCTATTTTCTGACAATGCAACATTGCGTGATTGGTGTCATAACCTAGTAACTCACTTTAGGACTGAAGTCTAAGGCTAAACTTTTTTTCCAAAGACAATGCTATCACAACGTAATGAGCATGCGACTTAGCATCGCACAGGGGCGAAGTAATTGTCTGACCATAAGTCTGGTCCCTACAGTGTTAGCAGTACAAAACAACTAAAGCTCTTGAGCTAACTGTTGTTAAGAGGGAACTTGCACCCCACTGCCCTTTGATCAGATAAATCGTAAACTATAAAGATCAATCATATGACAGTAGTGTGCTGAGACCAAGACTCCCCAATGATTACCCCCTTTGAAAGGTTTCTTTTTTTGTTGTTGTTGTCCATAAGCAGCCCTCAAAGCAGATGTGTGCTCCCTTTGAGCTGATGTTCTGCTAATGCTACTCATACATCATAAGACTTTGAAAAGATTTGGAAAAGTTTTTAAGACTACTACAGTCTCCCACCCTCTGGTCTGTTCTGGTTCAATAAGGGCAGGGCTGTATGATCACTGGCGGATCTGACTGTCAATCACAATTCGTGCACAGTCACTAACAGCACAATCTCAATGGGAGGGTGCTCGGTGGTAGTGGAGGAGGGGCATGAGAGTTGTATACATTCAAAATGTTGGCTGAGTCCCCTCAATCTGCCAGATTGCAGCTTTAAATTATAGCCTACGTCAGGATACGTGTTAAACAGCCCATCACCAAAATTATTGTAGCCTAACTTAGAGCTCAAGACAATTTAATCACTCAACCATCAATGGGGCCATCCATTCCCCCCCAGGGATTATTTTTTATCCATTGCCCATAGATGCTGTGGACTAATAGACCGGAGCTGCGTTGAAATATTAGTAGGATACAGCCTACTCTGGCCTGCGGCCCACTGTCTATTGACCATGAAAAATACTAGCCTTTGGCCAATGCTTCTTGCCGGCCCCTGCTATAAAAGTTTATATTAATCTGAGTAAACTGAACTTTGAGCTAGCTCTTGTAAAGAGAGAACTTGCACACCATTGCCCTCTGATCACAAACTATACAGTAAACTATCAAAGATAAATCATATGACAATAGTGCGCTGACGCCTAGACTCCCCAATCACAATTTTTACCCCCTTTTAGAAGTATTCTGAAATGGCTAAATTTGTAGCCTGTCTAAATTACATATTAAAACAATGTCTATTTGCATGTCTATCCATTGTCCATCCATTGCTGTTGGATGCGTTTATTGGTCAATCCTATTCTTGGTCAATATACTAAAACTTTATAACCACCATTATACCACTGCTTGATTGAATTTCCCATAGTCATGCACTCTTAGAGTGTATAATAACCGTAGGTTATATACACACCTATGAAGTACAGTAGATCCATTTTTTTGGCCATATCACACAAAATTTGCCAATTTGCATCTGAGCTATTAACTACAGACGTTCAGAACATTGCAACATTGTAGCATATGACGGAGGTGGCTTTTACCTAGTTACATGGCAGTAAGATAAGTAAAATAGTGATGTTTCAAAGTAAAGGTGTATCAGAATCCAGGGATAGGCCTATGCCTGCTTGCCAACGAAACATCCATTTAGAACTACTAACAGCAGAAGTAGTGAAATTAGTTGATATGTGATGGAAATAATATAGTTCTATAAACAAGACAGTATAGCGATTAAAATGTTTCAATTAGAACAGCAAATGAACACAGCACAAGTGGCATCAGTTTTGTAAGTGCGATAATGTACTCCACTGTGTTCAGTTCACAGAAAGAAATGCATGTAAAAGCCGTTTTACCTCAAACGTGCCCACCTTTCTGTGAACTTAATGCCGTTTCATCCAGTATGCCTTACATATATTACCATGCTGAAGGTTTATAAAGAAAATGAACAAATACATACAAAAGGGAAAAGTGCGTCTGACACAATTGTCAAGCTAAAAATGAAAGTGGTGACCAACAGACTAAAAATATTTTTTTCAATATAAGGAGCGAACTATGGAACTTTGAGAAACACTACTAGATATTCTGGAAAATGCAATAAAGAATACTTATTCAAGAATGTGAAGTTGTGCCAAGTCCATCACAGACTAAAGTGATGTTGGTATGGAGTACAGCTACAGCTACAGTGTTACACTCTGGGGGCATGTTCATGAGTCCTCATGTTCATGTCCCCAGAGAGTAGCACCTACAGTAAAAAGGGGAAAAGAACTGTACAATGATTTTACTCGCAATACGTTAGGATAAGTTGCATTAAACAGAAAGAATTTCTGTTCAGTCCATCTACTTGTCCTCTTGTCCAATGGTCCAAACTTTAGTTCTTATATAAATTTCTGTTTTTGATTTTATGTGTTTACATGTTTTCCAAATATCCTGGACAACTTATGAACACCCCTATGAACATACTAAATGTCAAACCAACATGATTTATTTTAAATTAGTCTCCTCACCTGAATGAAGTGACGCCATTGCTTCTGCTTTTGTGCAATGAGGAAGGAAATGTAAAAAATCCACAAGCGCATGTGCAAACTAAAGATGGAATTTGTACTTGTCTTCTGCCAGCTGGTCTTCTGCTGTTTAATTGTTATTACCCATGCCAAAGTTTAAAATGTTACGTTCATTGCTAACTTATATCACTTGAACCATGATGGACAGCTTGATTCATTTAAGACTACGACTAAATACTTGAAAAACTAGATGTACCGCAGAACAGTACAAAATATGACCGCCACTCAGTCCTGCACATTCTCTCTGCAAAATATCTTGTCAATTTGTTTCCATCCTCCATCCCCTACTGCAACTTTTATGTGAGTTTCCGCTTGCCTTGTGGATGTGTGTGGTGGGGGGAATGGTGTGTCTGTGTCTGTTTGCCTGCATTTGTGTGTGTGTTTTATGTGTGTATATTCACTTGTGTGTGGGTGATGATGGGGTGTGTGTGTGTGTGCGTGTGCGTGTTTATGTGTGTGAGTGTGTGCGTCAGGTGCGTATACCTGCCTGTCTACTGTGGATTTATGTGTGTGTCTTTGTGTTTATGTTTATGTGTGTATGTGTGTGTGTGTGTGTGTGTGTGTGTGTGTGTGTGTGTGTGTGTGTGTGTGTGTGTGTGTGTGTGTGTGTGTGTGTGTGTACTGTACGTGCATGTGTGTGTGTGTGCATGTGTATGTATGCATGTGTGAGTTTATGTAAAAACGGGTGTTATTGGAATTGACTGTATTACAGTTTTTGCCCGTTGCTTGAACACATTTTGCAACACTTCGCTCACCATACCAAAACTCTACACACAAGTAAACATAACACAACACTAGGAAATAAACCTTTCACATGTATGCCAAATTGAAACTCTTCTATCAGTACCTAAACTCTGCAATCAAAACCCAACAATCCTTTGTCAAAATGTAACTCTGGTGACAAAATAAAACACACTTGCATCATATGCATACACTTGCAAATCAGGAGGAATGCACTAGTCTACTTTATATAAAACATATTTGCTTGAATACATTTAGAAAAACTTCACTCATTGTGCCAAAACTCTACACACAAGGAAACAATGACACAACACTGGGAAATATACCGTTCACATCACCATTTCCAATGGCTAAACGAATGGGCTTTTTGTAGATGACTGATTGGTGTTCAGTTTTGCAAGTAAGTGTGTTCAGGTGTGTATTTGAGTGGTTGCAATTACCCGATGTGTTTTGTATTTTGGATACATGTGTTTAACAAATGGTACTCTGAGATTTCATTTTTGAACGAAGTGTCTATGTATGACATAGAGAGTAGTATGCAGGACCAAGTGTGTTGCATAAAGGAGTAAGTGTGTTGCAGAATTGCAACTAGAGTGCAAAGCAGCACTTTTGTTTAAGGTATAGGTATAGGTGTTTGAGATATGGCAACAAAACTTAAAGTTGTGTTACTTTAGTCTAAGCATGGGTCTATAGTGTTCAAGCAACGGGCAAAAACTGTAATGCTTAGATAGCTGATTTTGGTGCCCGCAATCACTACTGGGAGTCTGGTAAGAACTGAATGATGGAATTCCTCAACGAAGCTTTATTGCGTGCACGAACACGCACACACACACACATGCCACTCATGCAGGGTCGGTAGATCATTAACACTGTGTAGCCGTGGTTTCTAAGTAAACAGAAATGAACAGAAATACACAAATAGGTAAATATACACAAGATAAGAACAAGATGTAGTATACACAAATGATTCACAATGTTGCGTTATCTAGTCAGCTGATACAATTATCAGAAAGAAGAAATGTGAGCGATTAAGGCTCGCACTGCCTTGCAGCGGTAAGCTAAACTGTAACGAATTACAAACTAAAACAAATTCCTCCTGCCTGGCCTACTGAATAATACAATTAACCAAAACTAACAGATTATTGCTGGACATATGTAGTGGGTATAGGACGTATGCAATTGAAATTACACTTTGATTGGATCAGGTGGGTGCCACTTGGTGCTGCCTTGTTAAATATAGCCGCGTCTTCCAGTGTCTCAATACTCCCCCCAATGGGTTACACATACATAATGCCAAGAAACGTACAGTCTAAAGGACCACGGGAATGATTGATAGTCTCTGAAAGTTCTGTAACTCCACTCGTGACGTTGATTAACAAAGCAAGGGTTGCGTTCGACTGTTGTATCTGGGGTTCATTCTCTGTTCACGTGCACCCCATGAGCGCTTACAGAACTCTGGATGCACAGGATTGGATGCAACATTTGCGTGCTGCCACGGGCGCACACCATCCCATTTTGAACAGTTTATGTGTGTGTGTGTACATGTGTGTCTGTGTGTGTTTGTGTGTTTTATGTCTGTGTGTATGTTTATGTATATGCATGCGTGCGTGTACATCTTTACTGTATGTGTGTGTGCGTCAGGTGTGTATACCTGCCTGTCTATTGTGTGTGTATATGTGTTTTGTCTTTGTGCATGTGTGTGAGTGTGTGCATATCTGTGTGCATGTATGTGTATGTGTGTGTGTGTGTGTGTGTGTGTGTGTGTGTGTGTGTGTGTGTGTGTGTGTGTGCTTGTCTCTGTGTGTGTGTGTGTGTGTGTGTCTGTGCTTGTCTATTTGTGTGTGTGTGTGTGTGTGCCTGAATGTGTGTGTGTGTATCTTTATACACTATATTGCCAAAAGTAGGCTATTCGCTCACTTGCCTTGACTCACATATGAACTTGACTCACATCCCATCCTTAATCCATATAATCCAGATATAATAGGGTTTATGATGACATCAGTCCACCCTTTGCAGCTAAAACAGCTTCAACTCTTCTGGGAAGATTTTCCACAAGGTTTAGCAGTATGTTTATGGGATTTTTTTGACCAGTCTTTCAGAAGTGCATTTTTGAGGTCACACTGATGTTGGACAAGGCGACTGGCTCTCAGGATCTGCTCTAATTCATCCAAAAGGTATTCCATTGGGTTGAAGTCAGGACTCTGTGCAGGCCAATCAAGTTCATCCACACCAAATCCATACCTTTCTGGACCTTGCTTTGTGCACTGGTGCACAGTCATGTTGGAACAGGAAGGGGCCATCCCCAAGCTGTGCTTGGTCCCTTAATTCTAGTGAAAGAAACGCTGAATGCTTCAGCATTAACCAATTGATTTTGGACAATTCCATGCTCCCAACTTTGGGGAAAGTTTGGGGATTATGTGTATAGTTTTTTAAATTTCACATTCCAAAAAGTACACTGTTCACATATTGATATGCTCTTAGATGGATCAGTATCAGTGTGCTGGACACAAATAACTAGGTCAGTTAGTTCCTACATCATACATAAATCTGGTGCACCCAGATGCAGTGCAGTGGTCATATGTAGGAAATTAAGCTTATTTCCACAGTTGTTATCAATTTGGCAGGGGAGAGGAGGCACCAAACAGCTAATTAAACAAACAAAGTGGGGGCAGCCTGTCCCCCAAACAAACACAAAACCCTGTGTGGACTTCCTCTTGGAGTGCTAAAGGGAGGTGTCTGTGTGTGTGTGTGTGTGTGTGTGTGTGTGTGTGTGTGTGTGTGTGTGTGTGTGTGCGCGCGCGTGCGTGCGTGCGTGCGTGCGTGCGTGCGTGCTGATAAATGGACACCACAGACATTTGTCTTAATCATTGTTTGCCTGATTTAACAGGCATAATGTTAACCTAGCACCTGCCTTAGCAACAATTTTCTCAGAACAACATAGTGTATTAAGGACAATATTTTAGGTGAACTAATGGCCTGTACAGACTTCACAATTTTTTTGTCTTTCACGATTGACCATGTCAGACTAGACGATCAGAGAACCAGACAATCTTGCCGCATCTTGGTCGCAAGAGTGGCCACATTACAAGATCATCTATCATAGTCATAGACTTTGAATATTCGGACACAACAATGGAAATTTGTCGGCCATGACACAATCGTGTCAAAATCCAGCCTGATATGGTTGTGTCTGTTGCGTGCGCGACTCAGGGAAGTGAGATCAGTTCTGTACATGGCAGTGTTAGGCTATTATTCGCGGACTAGTGGAGCTGAATTAAGTTATTATTTTGCTGTCACTTCGTCTGTTTTATGGCCTAGAAGGTTGTATTTGGTATTAGCTAACACACGACCATCTGGCAACGTTGCCTATAAGTTGCCATTAGGTCATGGCGACATTACCTTCTGGCAACGTTGCGGCAACATTGCCACAACGTTGCCTACAGGAGGTTGCCATAAAGTAAACAAATTACGTTGCCACAACGTTGCTGTTTAGTAAGTTGCCTCTTGGTAATCTGAGTGACGTTGCCATGACGTTGCCTACAGGAAGTTGCCATAAAGTAAACAAATAACGTTGCCACAACGTTGCCGTTTAGTAATTTGATAACGTTGCCATAAAGTAAACAAATGACGTTGCCACAACGTTGCCGTTTAGTAATTTGATAACGTTGCCATAAAGTAAACAAATTACGTTGCCACAACGTTGCCGTTTAGTAATTTGTTAACGTTGCCATAAAGTAAACAAATTACGTTGCTGCAACATAATGGGCTGGTAATTTTGCTACATAGTAGCTAATGTTAGGCTACTGCAACATGGTCATTTACTTACCATCATACATCAAACTTCATTACAACATACATTAATCAAAAAGACGTTTGCAGCACAAAGATTGGTTTGAATGCTATATTGAATATGTATGACAATTTCTAGTGTAGAAATTGTAGGCCTATTACTTCCATGATAATAAAGGGCTCACCTTCAGACAGCACAGCAAAACCTATGACATTTTTAAAGGTATTCAATTCTTGCAGAAAGTATTTGTGCTCAACTAGGATTAATCCACAATTACCCATTCTCAGTTCCACAAACTCTGATCCAGTTGAAAAAATAGCAATGATGCATTCATTGGGCTCAAATAGGATTAATCCAGAACTAGCAATTATCAGTTCCACAAACTCTGATCCAGTTGAAAAAATAGCAATGATATATTCAGATATTGAATGATGAGGCGTTCATTTCAAATGCATATACAGTGACCACATAAATAAATCACATTGACAATTCTTTCCATGACAACAATTAGGCTATTGAAGTAAAATTCTTATGTTTCATGGATTCAAGTGATGATCAAATGGGTTGGGTCAGACCCATATATTTTAAAAAGCTTTAGCCACATTCTTCTGAAATGGCATGGGTTATATTTTCAGATGAGCTTTAGTTGCAGCCATACTTTCTTAATAACTATTTGCTAAGCTATATTTCAACTAATTTTGAGTTGTGTACAGATATTTTCGCGACATTTACAGTCAGACATGTAAACCAGCACGCGTACTCGCATGCGCAGAATTCGTTTGTTTATTGCGTTCTTTGGCAGTTGAAGAGACAGTCGAGCACCGAGCGAGTCGCTCGCTACTGTCGTCCGGACATATTCGTTTGAAAGAAAGATAAATAAATGTCTAATTACGCATTATTCGACTTTCACCAAGAAGGCACAGTGGAAACCGGCGAATTATCCTTGGTGGGGAAATTCATTGAGAGGATCCGTGTCAAACACTCAAAGTAAACCGTACTGGCCAGCGAAAGGAGTGATAACACAATGTCCAGCTCGGATATTAGCAGTGAGTGTGGTAAGTAACACCATTTTTGGTTTTCTTTTAACTCTGTTTATTTAAAACATGTACATAACTACATGTAGCAGCTATAAGATGTCGGATATTACGTTAAACGCCTTCGTTTCCAAAACATTACCTAATTGTTATCCTTAGCTAGCACGCTAGCCTGGTAATCACTAGCTAGCTTAATGTTACTATGGAAACTATAGCCATGAATTATCTGTAATGGGGCGGGTTCATAGTGTCTATTTTGTATGTCAAATACTCTCTGTAACGATTTTGCCACTGTGTTCAGACAATAGGCAGGAGATATCCTGTAAAATGACTCGTTATCCTCGCGGAGAGCTCCTGTCGAGTCCGGAGGGAAAGGGAAAGAGGATGAAAACTACTAGCGCTTGTACTCAGACGGAGAGCTACCGCCGGTAAGTATTAACTTTCTCACAACTATGTATCGTGTGTGTGTGTGTGTGTGTGTGTGTGTGTGTGTGTGTGTGTGTGTGTGTGTGTGTGTGTGTGTGTGTGTGTGTGTGTGTGTGTGTGTGTGTGTGTGTGTGTGTGTGTGTGTGTGTGTGTGTGTGTGTGTGTGTGTGTGTGTGTGTGTGTGTGTGTGTGGTGTGTGTGGGGGGGGAGGGGTTCTCAAATGTACTCTTAAGTGCCATACATTAAAGAGTGAAGGAGTCAAGGAAGTTTTATTTGACACTCGATGTAAAAAAAAAAAAAATGCAATGAAATTAGTGTTTGGTTTCAGCCAAGGGGTGGGGGGCGGAAGGGCTAAAAGTGCCTAAGTTGCTATATGACCCACCCCACCTCATGACTTAAGCGCTATCTGCATCACTCTATCACTATCACTATCTTATTATCCTGCATCACTCTATCCTATCATCACTATAGTAAGTAATGTTTCTTTGTATAGCACATTTTAACGTGCACAAGTACAACCCAAAGCGCTTATCTATCACTATTACTATCACTAACACTATCTTATATGGACATCCTGTAGCCTACCCTAGCTACTGTTTTGACTTTCACTGCGTGATCCCTGGCAGTTGGGTTAGTCCCTTGAGTTGTGGAACTGCCCAAGGTTTCTTCCTATCAGGAACCTTTTTCCTTGCCCCTGGTGCTCTTGGGTGCTCCTTGCTGTAAGGCGCATTGAGACAATGCTTTTGTTATGCACACTGTTCAATTAAAATTGAATTGAATTTAATCATTACATTATTAAAGACACAAAATGTTATGCTGTTTTGGATGATTATGGGGTGAATTAACTGTCTTGGCTTTTATTGTTTCTGCATTCTTTGAAAAATGTAACTTTATTCTGGTTTACAGTATCCTCAGTTGAGTCAAGCCACAAGTGGTAAGAAGAAGAACAAGAGAAAGAACACAGCACTAAATGTGTTGACTGAGCTTCAAAATCAAGGTATTCAGATTGTGATGGTGCAATGTGTCATATCTTTAATTTCCTTCAGGATCAATAAAGTATCTCTGTCTATTTATATATGTTCTACATGTAGTCATGATGTAACCTTTTAACCCTTGTCTACATCTTCTGTCTGTTGTAGGATCATCTCAGTTGAATGAAGCTGACGAAACATGGAATGAGGTGAGATTCACTAGATTTCTTTTATGTTCTACGTACAGCTGCAAGAAGACTATTATAGCCTGCAGAAAGAAAATGACTCACTCAAGAACAAAATAGCGACATTGAAATGTAATGACCAAGTTCATACAGGAAAGTTCAAACTGGCCACAATTTTCAGTATAAATTTGTATTTCTATGCAGCTTCAATTCTGCAGCTTTGCAGCAGAAACATCTTGAGCAGATCTAGGGTGTTGTGACCAAGCATACTACTGTGTATTTACAATCTTGAATACTAATTCTGAGAATTTCTGAAACGCTTTTGTATGAAAATATGTTTTTCACAACCAGAACTCTTGACACAGTTTTTTTTTGTTGTTGTTCATTTGTTTCACATGTTGGCTAACTTGTTTCGCGTGTTGTCTTTGCTCAGTGCTACCAGAGGTTTTGGAGAGGATGAAGGAATTTCTCTGTGCACCAAGATTATCAACAGCAAGGCCACACCTAGGCCAACCAACAGCAACAACATCAAGGCCCACGCCAGGGCAAGATCCACCAACAGCAACAACATCAAGGCCCGCGCCAGGGCAAGATCCACCAACAGCATCATCAAGGCCCGCGCCAGGGCAAGATCCACCTACTAACTGACATGAACATTGAAGCATTCATACGGCAGAAATGTAATAATGCTGGCAAACGTCAAAATCAATAAATAATCTGTTCAATGAATTAATCATTCTTATTCTTTTGTATTTTAGTGCATAGAAATGGTAAGTGGTTGTAGGCTTAATTTAAATGCGGTGAATTACAGCATTGTTTAAAATGACAACTAGTAGTGATACGGTTTACTATCCACCAGGTAAAGTAAAACAACATTAGACAACAAAAAGCCTTATAGTGTAATGCAGTATGTATCATATTGTGGTATTCTCTAGTGTAATAAAAGTGTAGCAAAAGGTCTGAAATACACTACAGTACATTGTTGTATACTATAGTAATAATACCACAGTAAAAAGTAAAACTGCAATTTTCTGTATTATAGTTTACTATAGTAAAATTACTATAGTAAGGTTCAAAAAACATATGGTATGCTGTAGTGTATTTACTGTGATAAACTATGAATTTTTTCATATGGGTAGCAACAGCCACCAGTCAAAATTCAGGTAAAATGTAAATGTGGCTTGTATATTGTCTATTTCAGACAACTAGATTTTGTGAATTCTATAGATATTTAAGGGCAAATGAGGACTGCACATGCAGATCCGCCCTAACGTGCCGACGACGTCATGGCAACCTTTCTCAAGAAGGTTGCCGCAACGTCGCCAGTATGTCTTCTGGTTGCCGCAACGTGGCGGTTACATGGAGGTTACGTACAGGCAACGTTGCCAATTTACCTTGCGGCAACGTAACCGGGACTTTCACCCGCACGTACCGGCAACGTCAGAACTTACGTGCCGGCAACGTATGTTTGGTCATGAAGTTACGTAACCGCCACGTAACCGCAACGTAACCGTGTTAGCTGGTGATCTCCTCTTTTATCTGACATGCAAGCCATATCTTTTTGACGGCGATTTCACGAGTAGCCTAAATCAAACGAAAGTAGCGGTACCCGAAACTATATGACATTCTTATTTGTTTGTCACTTCGTCTGTTTGTATAACACAAAAGGATCGATGTGTTTGGTATCGATGGACAGCTCTGTTTCTCTTCTTTCATTTGATATGCGTGTCATGTCTGTACGATGCCTGCTCCCGGAGTAATTTAAGCGAGAGCTGCATGGGTGAACGCAGAGCAATATAGACTGGAAATATGATAGCCTATAGCCTACTTTGATTTAAATTCATGCTTTCATACTTGATCGTACAGACACTTGTCTAGTCTCGTTGGAAAGCCCCGGTTCTGCCCTTTCATGCAATAGGCTATAGGTCTCATCTCGATGTGACTAATAATCGCGGAGCAATGTGTAGGTTAACAGAAGAATGGGTGTGTTTTTTGATGCACTTTGCGTCCGTCGGGCTCATATAGGGTCCGTTAAATTGACTTGGAAAAAAAATAGGATTTGTAAACTGTCGGAATGGGGGTACTAAAATGTGTCGGATTGGCAGCATGTCGAAATAGCAGCATGTCGAAATAGAGGCATGTCTAAATGAGCACGTCGTAGTGGTGGCATGTCTGAGTGGCAGCATGTAACCGGCTAGGCCTATCTGCTCAGCTTACGCTTAGGCTAAGATATGCTTTGATATTGATATTGTAGGCCTATTGACATTAGTAGCCTAGGTTGTTATTAGGCTACTATTATTATTAGTAGGCTATATTATTTTTTTTAATTAATATTGCGGATCACATTGGCCTATGTAGGCCTAGGCTACAGGTCCGGGGGTTCCTTCAGCTGGAAATATTTGAAATTCTGGCTGTCAAGCGCACCATTTCAACGCAGTTTGGGAGGGACATAGCCTAGGCTAAATAGGCCTACACAGAGCAAGCAGGCTCGCCCTCTGTCTAACTCAGCTACAGGTGGCGTGAAAGTGATACCTGCAGATCACATAATCTCCCATTCATTTATTCATATTCATATATTCATATTCATATATATTCATTATATTACAATAGCCTAGCCTAAATAAAGATGATTGACTATTCTGCCCGGAAGTGCGTCGGCCAACGTACATTTAGCCTACCCGGTAGATATGGTGAGCCATGGATGGCCTTACTGTAGCCTACCATCAACGGGCTTATGTGTGCAGGTGATATGTTTTAAGTAGAGATTTAGTGGCTTTCATCGTGTTTTATTATTATTGGGGGCCAAGCAGCGAAGCTGCGAAGGCACCCATTGTTTTTCTATTTGTTCTTATTGGGGGCCAAGCAGCGAAGCTGCGAGGAACCCATTGTGATTCTTAGTTTTCTTATTATTATTATTCCTCCGCCATGGAAGTCAATGGCAGCCCATAGAACCGACTGGTGAAAAGTTGTAAAATTTGGCACACTGATTAGGGACAGTCCCATTATTCATGTCACCAAATTTCATGTCGGCACCTCGAACCCTCTAGCGCCACCAACAGGTCAAAGTTAGAGGTGCCTTCATGCACGTAACTTTTGACCCGTTGATCCGATTTTCAAAAGTCAGGTATCATTGGAATCCTTGGACCTGCCCGAGTTCAACGCACCCTATGACGTCATTTTCCGCCATGATGGATTTTCCGCCATTTTGGATTTCATCAAAAACACTTGAGAGCCTACTCCTCTCACAAATTTTGTCCGACCGACACCAAACTTGACACGGAGCATCCACAGAATGTGTTTTGCCCACGCATTGCTTTTTGTCTCCGGAAGTATTACCGTTCGCCCACAACAGCGAATCAAAATTCACGGCGAAGCCGCCAAACAGGAAGTTGGCTCATATTTCAGCAACCCTTACACGCATCAAAACCAAACTTAGTACATGGACTCGTGACCCCATCGGAAGGACGCTCAAGAAATTTGGTGACCTTTGACCTCTAGGGGGCGCTGTAATTCAGAAACATGCCTTTTGGCCTATAGCTGCTGTTGTGCTTAGAATTACAATATACTAGTGATGTCTAGTAATACTGTGGAAGATCCTTATGTGGACAGATGGCAACTTATGACATCAATGTAATTGATTCGGCCGCCATATTGGATTTAATCAAAAACACTAAGAAATTTCCCTATGTCATAAATTTCAACCGATCCTCACCAAAATTGGCACAGACCATCTTCAGACCATGCCTTGTTAGTGTTTTGATTTCTGTAACAATTGACAGAAGCGTTTGCCCGTCGCAGCCAATCGAAATTCGCGGCGAAGCCGCTAAACAGGAAGTGAGCACATATCTTAGCAGCCTTTGCATCTATCAAAACCAAACTTGGTATATGGACTCGGGATCCAATCGGGACGATGCCCATGAAATTTGGTGACCTTTGACCTCAGGGGTGTGAAGCCGCCAAACAGGAAGTGAGCTCATTTCTCAGCAACCTTTGAATCTATCAAAACCAAAGTTAGTATATGGACTCGTGAATCAATAGTGAGGACGCCCAAGACATTTGGTGACCTTTGACCTTTAGGATAGCTGCAATTAGCAAAAATGCAAGTTGGCTTGTAGCTTTTTACGTGTTAGACATGAAACTTGCTCTGACTGCTTACGGCTTCATGTCTCATTGCGGCATTGAGCTAATAGCGTCGGGTTGCCGTGGTTACTCCGGCCTACTGCTTGGCCCCTTCATTGCTGCTTGCAGCTATATTTGGGGGCCAAGCAGCGAAGCTGCGAGGAACCCATTGTGATTCTTAGTTTTCTTATTGGGGGCCAAGCAGCGAAGCTGCGAGGACCCCATTGTGTTACTCTGTTTTCTTATTATTATTATGAATCCGCCATGGGAGTCAATGGCAGCCCATAGAACCGACTGATGAAAAGTTGTAAAATTTGGCACACTGATTAGGGACAGTCCCATTATTCATGTCACCAAATTTCATGTCGGCACCTCGAACCCTCTAGCGCCACCAACAGGTCAAAGTTAGAGGTGCCTTCATGCACGTAACTTTTGACCCGTTGATCCGATTTTAAAAAGTCAGGTATCATTGGAATCCTTGGACCTGCCCGAGTTCAACGCACCCTATGATGTCATTTTCCGCCATGATGGATTTTCCGCCATTTTGGATTTCATCAAAAACACTTGCGAGCCTACTCCTCTCACAAATTTTGTCCGACCGACACCAAACTTGACGTGGAGAATCCACAGAATATGTTTTGCCAATGCATTGCTTTTTTTCTCCGGAAATATTACCGTTTGCTCAAAACAGCGAATCGAAATTCGTGGCGAAGCCGCCAAACAGGAAGTTGGCTCATATTTCAGCAAACCTTGCACGCATCAAAACCAAACTTAGTACATGGACTTGTGACTCCATCAGGAGGACGCTCAAGAAATTTGGTGACCTTTGACCTCTAGTAGGCGCTGTTATTCAGAAACATGCTTTTTGGCCTATAACTGCTGTTGTGCTTAGAATTACAATGTACTAGTGATGTCTAGTAATAGTTTGGAAGATACTTATGTCGACAGATGACAACTTGTGACATCAACCTAATTGATTCGGCCGCCATATTGGACTTAATCAAAAACACTAACACATTTCCCTAGGTCACAAATTTCAACTGATCCTCACCAAAATTGGCACAGACCATCTTCAGACCATGCCTTGTTAGTGTTGTGATTTCTGTAACAATTGACAGAAGCGTTTGCCCGTCGCAGCCAATCGAAATTCGCGGCGAAGCCGCCAAACAGGAAATGAGCCCATATCTTAGCTGCCTTTGCATCTATCAACACCAAACTTAGTATATGGACTATTGACCCAATTGGGACGAAGCCCAATAAATTTGGTGACCTTTGACCTCGAGGGTATGAAGCCACCAAACAGGAAGTGAGCTCATATCTCAGCAACCTTTGAATCTATCAAAACCAAACTTAGTGCATGGACTCGTGACCCGATCCTGAGGACGCTCAAGAAATTTGGTGACCTTTGACCTTTAGGATAGCTTCAATTAGCAAAAATGCAAGTTGGCTTGTAACTTTTGACGTGTTTGACATGAAACTTGTTCTGACTGCTTACGGCCATATGTCTCATTGCCGCATTGAGCCAACAGCGTCGAGTTGCCGTGGTTACTCCGGCCTACTGCTTGGCCCCCACATTGCTGCTTGCAGCTATATTTATTATTATGAATCCGCCATGGGAGTCAATGGCAGCCCATAGAACCGACTGGTGAAAAGTTGTAAAATTTGGCACACTGATTAGGGACAGTCCCATTATTCATGTCACCAAATTTCATGTTGGCACCTCGAACCCTCTAGCGCCACCAACAGGTCAAAGTTAGAGGTGCCTTCATGCACGTAACTTTTGACCCGTTGATCCGATTTTCAAAAGTCAGGTATCATTGGAATCCTTGGACCTGCCCGAGTTCAACGCACCCTATGATGTCATTTTCCGCCATGATGGATTTTCCGCCATTTTGAATTTCATCAAAAACACTTGAGAGCCTACTCCTCTCACAAATTTTGTCCGACCGACACCAAACTTGACGTGGAGAATCCACAGAATATGTTTTGCCAATGCATTGCTTTTTTTCTCCGGAAATATTACCGTTTGCTCAAAACAGCTAATCGAAATTCCCTGCGAAGCCGCCAAACAGGAAGTTGGCTCATATTTCAGCAAACCTTGCACGCATCAAAACCAAACTTAGTACATGGACTTGTGACTCCATCAGGAGGACGCTCAAGAAATTTGGTGACCTTTGACCTCTAGGAGGCGCTGTTATTCAGAAACATGCTTTTTGGCCTATAACTGCTGTTGTGCTTAGAATTACAATGTACTAGTGATGTCTTGTAATACTTTGGAAGATACTTATGTCGACAGATGACAACTTGTGACATCAACCTAATTGAATCGGCCGCCATATTGGACTTAATCAAAAACACTAACACATTTCCCTAGGTCACAAATTTCAACTGATCCTCACCAAAATTGGCACAGACCATCTTCAGACCATGCCTTGTAAGTGTTTTGATTTCTGTAACAATTGACAGAAGCGTTTGCCCGTCGCAGCCAATCGAAATTTGCGGTGAAGCCGCCAAACAGGAAATGAGCCCATATCTTAGCTGCCTTTGCATCTATTAACACCAAACTTAGTATATGGACTTGTGACCCAATTTGGACGAAGCCCAAGAAATTTGGTGACCTTTGACCTCGAGGGTATGAAGCCGCCAAACAGGAAGTGAGCTCATATCTCAGCAACCTTTGAATCTATCAAAACCAAACTTAGTGCATGGACTCGTGACCCGATCGTGAGGACGCTCAAGAAATTTGGTGACCTTTGACCTTTAGTATAGCTTCAATTAACAAAAATGCAAGTTGGCTTGTAACTTTTGACGTGTTAGACATGAAACTTGTTCTGACTTCTTACGGCCATATGTCTCATTGCCGCATTGAGCCAACAGCGTCGAGTTGCCGTGGTTACTCCGGCCTACTGCTTGGCCCCCACATTGCTGCTTGCAGCTATATTTGGGGGCCAAGCAGCGAAGCTGCGAGGACCCCATTGTGTTTCTATGTTTTCTTACTATTATTATTATTATAAACTATTATTATTCTTCTGCCATTGAAGTCTATGGCAGCCCATAGAACCGACTGGTGAAAAGTTGTGAAATTTGGCACACTGATTGGGGACAGTCCATTGATTGATTTCACCAAGTTTCATGTCGGCACCTCATACGCTCTAGCGCCACCAACAGGTCAAAGTTGGACGTGCGTTCACGCACGTACCTTTTGACCCCTTGGGCCAATTTTCAAAAGTCAGGTATCATTAGAATCCTTGGACCAGCCTGAGTTCAACGGACCCTATGACGTCATTTTCCGCCATGATGGATTTTCCGCCATTTTGGATTTTGTCAAAAACACTTAAATGCCTTCTCCTCCTACAGATTTTGTCCGATCAACACCAAACTTCACACACATAATCTACAGACCATCTTGTATACTGAAATTATTTTTTTTCTTCGGAACTATAACCGTTCGCCTGTAACAGCCAATTGAATTTCGCGGCGAAGCCGCCAAACAGGAAGTGGGCTCATATATCAGCAACCCTTGCGCGCATCAAAACCAATCTTGGTACATGGACTCTAGACCCCATCAGGATGAGGCTCAAGAAATTTGGTGACCTTTGACCTCTAGGGGGCACCGCAGTTAGCAAAAAGGCATTTTGGCCTGTAGCTGTTGATGTGTTTGGAATTTAAACTTGCTACTGATGTCTAATTATACCGTGGGAGGTCCTTAGGCTGAGCCATTTCAATTTGTGACATCAACCTTATTTGATTCGGCCGCCATATTGGATTTGATAATAATCCCTTAAACATTTCCACAGGTCACAAAATGTATCCGATCTGCACGAAACTTCACAGGGATGATCTTCAGACCGAGTGTAACATAGGCTGTGCTTTTCGAAAGGATATCTTAAACCGTCCGCCCACAATAGCCAATCGAAATTGACGGCGAAGCCGCTGAACAGGAAGTGAGCCCGCTTCTCGGCCAATCTTGCGTTGTTTGACATCAAAATTCTTGTGACTGCTTAAAACTACATGCCTGACGTAACAGCATTGAGTTACCATGGCAACTCTGGCCTTTTTGTCCTGCCTGCTTGGCCCCCACATTGCTGCTTGCAGCTATATTTATTATTATTATTGGGGGCCAAGCAGCGAAGCTGCGAGGAACCCATTGTGATTCTTAGTTTTCTTATTAGGGGCCAAGCAGCGAAGCTGCGAAGGCACCTATTGTTATTGTTAGTTTTCTTATTATTATTCCTCTGTCATGGGAGTCAATGGCAGCCCATAGAACCGACTGGTAAAAAGTTGTGAAATTTGGCACACCTATTAAGGACAGTCCCATGATTCATGACACCAAATTTCATGTCGGCACCTCATACACTCTAGCGCCACCAACAGGCCAAAGTTGGACGTGCGTTCAAGCACGTAACTTTTGACCCGTTGGTCCGATTTTCAAAAATCGCGTATTGTTGGAATCCTTGGACCTGCCCGAGTTCAACATACCCTGTGACGTCATTTTCCGCCATGATGGATTTTCCGCCATTTTGGATTTCATCAAAAACACTTGAAAGCCTACTCCTCTCACAAATTTTGTCCGACCGACACCAAACTTGACACAAAGCATCCACAGAATGTGTTTTGCCCACGCATTGCTTTTTGTCTCCGGAAGTATTACCGTTCGCCCACAAAAGCGAATCAAAATTCACGGCGAAGCCGCCAAACAGGAAGTTGGCTCATATTTCAGCAACCCTTACACGCATCAAAACCAAACTTAGTACATGGACTTGTGACCCCATTGGAAGGACGCTCAAGAAATCTGGTGACCTTTGACCTCTAGGGGGCGCTGTAATTCAGAAACATGCCTTTTGGCCTATAGCTGCTGTTGTGTTTAGAATTACAATATACTAGTGATGTCTAGTAATACTGTGGAAGATACTTATGTTGACAGATGACAACTTGTGACATCAACGTAATTGATTTGGCCGCCATATTGGATTTAATCAAAAACACTAACAAATTTCCCTAGGTCACAAATTTCAACTGATCCTCACCAAAATTGGCACAGACTATCTTCAGACCATGCCTTGTTAGTGTTTTGATTTCTGTAACAATTGACAGAAGCGTTTGCCCGTCGCAGCCAATCGAAATTCGCGGTGAAGCCGCTAAACAGGAAGTGAGCACATATCTTAGCAGCCTTTGCATCTATCAAAACCAAACTTGGTATATGGACTCGGGATCCAATCGGGACGATGCCCAAGAAATTTGGTGACCTTTGACCTCTGGGGTGTGAAGCCGCCAAACAGGAAGTGAGCTCATTTCTCAGCAACCTTTGAATCTATCAAAACCAAAGTTAGTATATGGACTCGTGAATCAATAGTGAGGACGCCCAAGACATTTGGTGACCTTTGACCTTTAGGATAGCTGCAATTAGCAAAAATGCAAGTTGGCTTGTAGCTTTTGACGTGTTAGACATGAAACTTGCTCTGACTGCTTACGGCTTCATGTCTCATTGCGGCATTGAACTAATAGCGTCGGGTTGCCGTGGTTACTCCGGCCTACTGCTTGGCCCCTTCATTGCTGCTTGCAGCTATATTTGGGGGCCAAGCAGCGAAGCTGCGAGGACCCCATTGTGTTACTCTGTTTTCTTATTGGGGGCCAAGCAGCGAAGCTGCGAGGACCCCATTGTGTTACTCTGTTTTCTTATTATTAGGGGCCAAGCAGCGAAGCTGCGAAGGCACCTATTGTTATTGTTAGTTTTCTTATTAGGGGCCAAGCAGCGAAGCTGCGAAGGCACCTATTGTTATTGTTAGTTTTCTTATTATTATTATTATGAATCCGCCATGGGAGTCAATGGCAGCCCATAGAACCGACTGGTAAAAAGTTGTGAAATTTGGCACACCTATTAAGGACAGTCCCATGATTCATGACACCAAATTTCATGTCGGCACCTCATACACTCTAGCGCCACCAACAGGCCAAAGTTGGACGTGCGTTCAAGCACGTAACTTTTGACCCGTTGGTCCGATTTTCAAAAATCGTGTATTGTTGGAATCCTTGGACCTGCCCGAGTTCAACGCACCCTGTGACGTCATTTTCCGCCATGATGGATTTTCCGCCATTTTGGATTTCATCAAAAACACTTGAAAGCCTACTCCTCTCACAAATTTTGTCCGACCGACACCAAACTTGACACAAAGCATCCACAGAATGTGTTTTGCCCACGCATTGCTTTTTGTCTCCGGAAGTATTACCGTTCGCCCACAAAAGCGAATCAAAATTCACGGCGAAGCCGCCAAACAGGAAGTTGGCTCATATTTCAGCAACCCTTACACGCATCAAAACCAAACTTAGTACATGGACTTGTGACCCCATTGGAAGGACGCTCAAGAAATCTGGTGACCTTTGACCTCTAGGGGGCGCTGTAATTCAGAAACATGCCTTTTGGCCTGTGGCTGCTGTTGTGCTTAGAATTACAATGTACTAGTGATGTCTAGTAATACTTTGGAAGATACTTATGTCGACAGCTGACAACTTGTGACATCAACGTAACTGATTTGGCCGCCATATTGGATTTAATCAAAAACACTAACAAATTTCCCTAGGTCACAAATTTCCACTGATCCTCACCAAAATTGGCACAGACCATCTTCAGACCATGCCTTGTTAGTGTTTCGATTTCTGTAACAATTGACAGAAGCGTTTGCCCGTCGCAGCCAATCGAAATTCGCGGCGAAGCCGCCAAACAGGAAGTGAGCCCATATCTTAGCTGCCTTTGCATCTATCAACACCAAACTTAGTATATGTACTTGTGACCCAATTGGGACGAAGCCCAATACATTTGGTGACCTTTGACCTCTAGGGTGTGAAGCCTCCGAACAGGAAGTGAGCTCATATCTTAGCAACCTTTGAATCTATCAAAACTAAACTTAGTGCATGGACTCGTGACCCGATCGTGAGGACGCTCAAGAAATTTGGTGACCTTTGACCTTTAGGATAGCTTCAATTAGCAAAAATGCAAGTTGGCTTGTAACTTTTGACGTGTTAGACATGAAACTTGTTCCGACTGCTTATGGCCATGTGTCTCATTGCCGCATTGAGCCAACAGCGTCGAGTTGCCGTGGTTACTCCGGCCTACTGCTTGGCCCCTACATTGCTGCTTGCAGCTATATTTGGGGGCCAAGCAGCGAAGCTGCGAGGAACCCATTGTGATTCTTAGTTTTCTTATTATTATTATTCCTCCGCCATGGAAGTCAATGGCAGCCCATAGAACCGACTGGTGAAAAGTTGTGAAATTTGGCACACTGATTAGGGACAGTCCCATTATTCATGTCACCAAATTTCATGTCGGCACCTCGAACCCTCTAGCGCCACTAACAGGTCAAAGTTAGAGGTGCCTTCATGCACGTAACTTTTGACCCGTTGATCCGATTTTCAAAAGTCAGGTATCATTGGAATCCTTGGACCTGCCCGAGTTCAACGCACCCTATGAGGTCATTTTCCGCCATGATGGATTTTCCGCCATTTTGGATTTCATCAAAAACACTTGAGAGCCTACTCCTCTCACAAATTTTGTCCGACCGACACCAAACTTGACGTGAAGAATCCGCAGAATATGTTTTGCCAGCGAATTGCTTTTTTTCTCCGGAAGTATTACCGTTTGCTCAAAACAGCGAATCGAAATTCGTGGCGAAGCCGCCAAACAGGAAGTTGGCTCATATTTCAGCAAACCTTGCACGCATCAAAACCAAACTTAGTGCATGGACTTGTGACTCCATCAGGAGGATGCTCAAGAAATTTGGTGACCTTTGACCTCTAGGAGGCGCTGTTATTCAGAAACATGCTTTTTGGCCTATAACTGCTGTTGTGCTTAGAATTACAATGTACTAGTGATGTCTAGTAATACTTTGGAAGATACTTATGTCTACAGATGACAACTTGTGACATCAACCTAATTGATTCGGCCGCCATATTGGACTTAATCAAAAACACTAACACATTTCCCTAGGTCACAAATTTCAACTGATCCTCACCAAAATTGGCACAGACCATCTTCAGACCATGCCTTGTTAGTGTTTTGATTTCTGTAACAATTGACAGAAGCGTTTGCCCGTCGCAGCCAATCGAAATTCGCGGCGAAGCCGCCAAACAGGAAATGAGCCCATATCTTAGCTGCCTTTGCATCTATCAACACCAAACTTAGTATATGGACTTGTGACCCAATTGGGACGAAGCCCAATAAATTTGGTGACCTTTGACCTCGAGGGTATGAAGCCACCAAACAGGAAGTGAGCTCATATCTCAGCAACCTTTGAATCTATCAAAACCAAACTTAGTGCATGGACTCGTGACCCGATCCTGAGGACGCTCAAGAAATTTGGTGACCTTTGACCTTTAGGATAGCTTCAATTAGCAAAAATGCAAGTTGGCTTGTAACTTTTGACGTGTTTGACATGAAACTTGTTCTGACTGCTTACGGCCATATGTCTCATTGCCGCATTGAGCCAACAGCGTCGAGTTGCCGTGGTTACTCCGGCCTACTGCTTGGCCCCCACATTGCTGCTTGCAGCTATATTTAGGGGCCAAGCAGCGAAGCTGCGAAGGCACCTATTGTTATTGTTAGTTTTCTTATTATTATTATTATTATGAATCCGCCATGGGAGTCAATGGCAGCCCATAGAACCGACTGGTGAAAAGTTGTAAAATTTGGCACACTGATTAGGGACAGTCCCATTATTCATGTCACCAAATTTCATGTCGGCACCTCGAACCCTCTAGCGCCACCAACAGGTCAAAGTTAGAGGTGCCTTCATGCACGTAACTTTTGACCCGTTGATCCGATTTTCAAAAGTCAGGTATCATTGGAATCCTTGGACCTGCCCGAGTTCAACGCACCCTATGACGTCATTTTCCGCCATGATGGATTTTCCGCCATTTTGGATTTCATCAAAAACACTTGAGAGCCTACTCCTCTCACAAATTTTGGCCGACCGACACCAAACTTGACACGGAGCATCCACAGAATGTGTTTTGCCCACGCATTGCTTTTTGTCTCCGGAAGTATTACCGTTCGCCCACAACAGCGAATCAAAATTCACGGCGAAGCCGCCAAACAGGAAGTTGGCTCATATTTCAGCAACCCTTACACGCATCAAAACCAAACTTAGTACATGGACTCGTGACCCCATCGGGAGGACGCTCAAGAAATTTGGTGACCTTTGACCTCTAGGGGGCGCTGTAATTCAGAAACATGCTTTTTGGCCTATAACTGCTGTTGTGCTTAGAATTACAATATATTAGTGATATCTAGTAATACTGTGGAAGATCCTTATGTGGACAGATGGCAACTTTTGACATCAACGTAATTGATTTGGCCCCCATATTGGATTTAATTAAAAACACTAACAAATTTCCCTAGGTCACAAATTTCAACTGATCCTCACCAAAATTGGCACAGACTATCTTCAGACCATGCCTTGTTAGTATTTTGATTTCTGTAACAATTGACAGAAGCGTTTGCCCGTCGCAGCCAATCAAAATTCGCGGTGAAGCCGCTAAACAGGAAGTGAGCACATATCTTAGCAGCCTTTGCATCTATCAAAGCCAAACTTGGTATATGGACTCGGGATCCAATCGGGACGATGCCCAAGAAATTTGGTGACCTTTGACCTCTGGGGTGTGAAGCCGCCAAACAGGAAGTGAGCTCATTTCTCAGCAACCTTTGAATCTATCAAAACCAAAGTTAGTATATGGACTCGTGAATCAATAGTGAGGACGCCCAAGACATTTGGTGACCTTTGACCTTTAGGATAGCTGCAATTAGCAAAAATGCAAGTTGGCTTGTAGCTTTTGACGTGTTAGACATGAAACTTGCTCTGACTGCTTACGGCTTCATGTCTCATTGCGGCATTGAGCTAATAGCGTCGGGTTGCCGTGGTTACTCCGGCCTACTGCTTGGCCCCTTCATTGCTGCTTGCAGCTATATTTATTATTATTATTATGAATCCGCCATGGGAGTCAATGGCAGCCCATAGAACCGACTGGTAAAAAGTTGTGAAATTTGGCACACCTATTAAGGACAGTCCCATGATTCATGACACCAAATTTCATGTCGGCACCTCATACCCTCTAGCGCCACCAACAGGCCAAAGTTGGACGTGCGTTCAAGCACGTAACTTTTGACCCGTTGGTCCGATTTTCAAAAATCGCGTATTGTTGGAATCCTTGGACCTGCCCGAGTTCAACGCACCCTGTGACGTCATTTTCCGCCATGATGGATTTTCCGCCATTTTGGATTTCATCAAAAACACTTGAAAGCCTACTCCTCTCACAAATTTTGTCCGACCGACACCAAACTTGACACAAAGCATCCACAGAATGTGTTTTGCCCACGCATTGCTTTTTGTCTCCGGAAGTATTACCGTTCGCCCACAAAAGCGAATCAAAATTCACGGCGAAGCCGCCAAACAGGAAGTTGGCTCATATTTCAGCAACCCTTACACGCATCAAAACCAAACTTAGTACATGGACTTGTGACCCCATTGGAAGGACGCTCAAGAAATCTGGTGACCTTTGACCTCTAGGGGGCGCTGTAATTCAGAAACATGCCTTTTGGCCTATAGCTGCTGTTGTGTTTAGAATTACAATATACTAGTGATGTCTAGTAATACTGTGGAAGATCATCATGTGGACAGATGGCAACTTATGACATCAATGTAATTGATTCGGCCGCCATATTGGATTTAATCAAAAACACTAAGAAATTTCCCTATGTCACAAATTTCAACCGATCCTCACCAAAATTGGCACAGGCCATCTTCAGACCATGCCTTGTTAGTGTGTCGATTTCTGTAAAAATTGACGGAAGCGTTTGCTCGTCGCAGCCAATCAAAATTGGCAGCGAAGCCGCCAAACAGGAAGTGAGCCTATATCTTAGCAGCCTTTGCATCTATCAACACCAAACTTAGTATATGGGCTTGTGACCTAATCGGGATGACACCCAATACATTTGGTGACCTTTGACCTCTAGGGTGTGAAGCCGCCAAACAGGAAGTGAGCTCATATCTTAGCAACCTTTGAATCTATCAAAACTAAACTTGGTGCATGGACTCGTGACCCGATCGTGAGGACGCTCAAGAAATTTGGTGACCTTTGACCTTTAGGATAGCTTCAATTAGCAAAAATGCAAGTTGGCTTGTAACTTTTGACGTGTTAGACATGAAACTTGTTCTGACTGCTTATGGCCATATGTCTCATTGCCGCATTGAGCCAACAGCGTCGAGTTGCCGTGGTTACTCCGGCCTACTGCTTGGCCCCTACATTGCTGCTTGCAGCTATATTTGGGGGCCAAGCAGCGAAGCTGCGAGGACCCCATTGTGTTTCTTAGTATTCTTACTATTATTATTATTATTAACAAACTATTATTATTATTCCTCTGTCATTGAAGTCTATGGCAGCCCATAGAACCAACTGGTCAAAAGTTGTGAAATTTGGCACACTGATTGGGGACAGTCCAATGATTCATGTCACCAAGTTTCATGTCGGCACCTCATACGCTCTAGCGCCACCAACAGGTCAAAGTTGGACGTGCGTTTACGCACGTAACTTTTGACCCCTTGGGCCAATTTTCAAAAATCAGGTATCATTGGAATCCTTGGACCAGCCTGAGTTCAACGGACCCTATGACGTCATTTTCCGCCATGATGGATTTTCCGCCATTTTGGATTTTGTCAAAAACACTTAAATGCCTTCTCCTCCTACAGATTTTGTCCGATCAACACCAAACTTCACACACATAATCTACAGACCATCTTGTATTCTGGAATTATTTTTTATCTTCGGAACTATAACCGTTCGCCTGTAACAGCCAATCGAAATTCACGGCGAAGCCGCCAAACAGGAAGTGGGCTCATATTTCAGCAACCCTTGCGCGCATCAAAACCAAACTTGGTATGTCGACTCGGGACCCCATCAGGAGGACGCTCAACAAATTTGGTGACCTTTGATCTCTAGGGGGCGCCACAATTAGCCAAAAGGCATTTCGGCCTGTAGCTGTTGATTTGTTTGGAATTAAAACTTGCTAGTGGTGTCTGGTAATACTGTGGGAGGTCCTAAGGCTAGCCCAGCTCAATTTGTGACATCAACATAATTGATTCTGCCACCATATTGGATTTAATCAAAACCACTGAAACATTTGTACAGGTCACAAACTTTGACCGATCTTCACGAAACTTTACACAGATGATATTCAGCCCGAGTCTAATATAGGCCTTGCTTTTTCGGAATGATATCTTTAACCGTTCGCCCGCAATAGCCAATCGAAATTGGCGGCGAAGCCGCCAAACAGGAAGTGGGCTTGCATCTCACCCAATCTTGGGTTGTTTGACATCAAAATTCTTGTGACTGCTTAAAACTATATACCTGACTTAACAGCATTGAGTTACCATGGCAACTCTGGCCTTTTGACCTGCCTGCTTGGCCCCCACATTGCTGCTTGCAGCTATATTTATTATTATTATTCGTCTGCCATGGGAGTCTATGGCAGCCCATAGAACCGACTGGTGAAAAGTTGTGAAATTTGGCACACCGATTCGGGTCACAACTCTAAGCACTTTCACCAATTTACAGACTCCAGACCTCAAACCTCTAGCGCCACCAACAGGTCAAAATGCATCAATTTGTCAACATCATTAATGCAAATATCTCTGAAATGTTTTGACCTATCAAGCTGAAACTTGCTCAGTGTATTAAGGCAAAAGGTATGGCCCCACCCACCAATTAACAAGACTTTTCCATTAACGCTGTAGCGCCACCAACAGACCAAGATCAGAACTTTCAAAAAGTTTCACAGGTCACAAATTTCATCCGATTCTCACCAAAATTTGTACACCCCATCTTCAGACCATGCCTTCTTACCGAATTGCTTTTTGGAAGAATTGACAAAACAATTTGCGCGTAACAGCCAATCAAAATTGGCGGCGAAGCCGCCACACAGACATTAAACCCATATCTCTATGGAAGCCTTAGAACCATACAGTAAAAACTTCTGAAATTTAATACACATATTCCTCTATGGCCAATGACCACTTTCCCCAATTTACAGACTCTTAACCTTCAACCTCTAGCGCCACCAACAGGTCAAAATTCATCAATTTCTCAACAACATTAATGCAAATAACTCTAAAATGCTTAGACCTATCAAGCTGAAACTTGCTCAGTGTATTAACGCAAAAGGTATAGCCCCACCCACCAATTAACAAGACTTTTTCACAAACGCTGTAGCGCCACCAGCAGGACAAGGTCAAAAACGGTTAAAAAGTCTCACAGGTCACAAATTTCATCCGATTCTCACCAAAATTTGCACACACCATCTTTAGACCATGATTTATTATTGCCTTGCTTTATGGAACAATTGACGGAAGTGCTCGCCTGTAACAGCCAATCCAAATTGGCGGCGAAGCCGCCACACAGGAAGTGAACCTATATCTCTGTAAGGCTTTCACATATCAAGACCAAACTTAGAACCTGGGCTCAGAACCCAATTAAGAGAAGCCTCAAAAACTTTGGTGCCCTTTGACAACTGTGGGGGCGCTAGAGTAACAGGAAGTAGGCTCATATCTCAGCAATGCTTTCACGTATCGAAACCAAACTTGGTATATGGACTTGGGACCCCACCCTGAGGACGCACAATACATTTGATGTACTCTGACCACTAGGGGCGCTATAATTGGCAAAACTTTCTCGTATCGACACCAAACTTGGTACATGGACTTGTGAGCACATCCTGAGGACCTGCACTAAATTTGGTGACGTTTGACCACTAGGGGCGCTATAATTAGCAAAACATTCTCGCATCAACACCAAACTTGGTACATGGACTTGTGAGCACATCCTGAGGACCTACACTAAATTTGGTGACGTTTGACCACTAGGGGCGCTATAATTAGCAAAACTTTCTCGCATCAACACCAAACTTGGTACGTGGACTTGTGAGCACATCCTGAGGACCTGCACTAAATTTGGTGACGTTTGACCACTAGGGGCGTTATAATTAGCAAAACTTTCTCGCATCAACACCAAACTTGGTACGTGGACTTGTGACTCCATCAGAAGGACACTCAAGAAATTGGGTGACCTTTGACCTCTAGGGGGCGCTGTAATTCAGAAACATGCCTTTTGGCCTGTTTTGGGGGGGGGGGGGGTGTGGGGGGGGGGGGGGGGATGGGGGGTGACTTTCCCACATTTTCCCATGGACTTCGTGGATGACCACTACGTCTGTCCACCTACCGGGTGGTGAGACACCTGGGATTGTCTGCTGCTGTGCCTCAGCCCGAGGCCATGTTAATCTTAGCAATGCCACAACCCTTTGAAAGGATGAAGTGGACTTACTCACTGTTAAACATCCTGCTAGTTCATTCTCTATATATAGCCCACTCTTACCAGAGTTGTCTCTGCGACGGTGTGTGGACGATTGAGAGCTGAGCATTGTGGGTAAATCACACTCAAAGAGTTTGTTGGGGGCCAAGCAACAATATTAATGCAAATATCTCTGCTATGCTTGAACCTACCTGTAATTCAGAAACATGCCTTTTGGCCTGTAGGCCTGTTTTGGCCTTCAGGCCTTTACATACCTGATGGGAACTCTGGCCTTTTGACCTGCCTGCTTGGCCCCCACATTGCTGCTTGCAGCTATATTTATTATTGGGGGCCAAGCAGCGAAGCTGCGAGGACCCCATTGTGTTACTCTGTTTTCTTATTATTATTATGAATCCGCCATGGGAGTCAATGGCAGCCCATAGAACCGACTGGTGAAAAGTTGTAAAATTTGGCACACTGATTAGGGACAGTCCCATTATTCATGTCACCAAATTTCATGTCGGCACCTCGAACCCTCTAGCGCCACCAACAGGTCAAAGTTAGAGGTGCCTTCATGCACGTAACTTTTGACCCGTTGATCCAATTTTCAAAAGTCAGGTATCATTGGAATCCTTGGACCTGCCCGAGTTCAACGCACCCTGTGACGTCATTTTCCGCCATGATGGATTTCCCGCCATTTTGGATTATGTCAAAAACACTCAAAATGTATCAGGGGTCACAAATTTTGTCCGACCGACACCAAACTTTACATGGAGCATCCTCAGATGATGCCTTACCAATGCATTGCTTTTTGTCTTCGGAAGTATTACCGTTCGCCCAAAACAGCGAATCGAAATTCGCGGCGAGGCCGCCAAACAGGAAGTGGGCTCATATTTCAGCAACCCTTTCACGCATCAAAACTAAACTTAGTACGTGGACTCATAACCCCATCTGGAGGACCCTCAAGAAATGTGGTGACCTTTGACCTCTAGGGGGCGCTGTTATTCAAAAACAGGCTTTTTGGCCTATAACTGCTGTTGTGCTTAGAATTACAATGTACTAGTGATGTCTAGTAATACTTTGGAAGATACTTATGTTGACAGATGACAACTTGTGACATCAACGTAATTGATTCGGCCGCCATATTGGATTTAATCAAAAACACTAACAAATCTCCCTAGGTCACAAATTTCAACTGATCCTCACCAAAATTGGCACAGACCATCTTCAGACCATGCCTTGTTAGTGTTCTGATTTCTGTAACAATTGACAGAAGCGTTTGCCCGTCGCAGCCAATCGAAATTCGCGGCGAAGCTGGCAAACAGGAAGTGAGCCCATATCTTAGCAGCCTTTGCATCTATCAACACCAAACTTAGTATATGGGCTTGTGACCTAATCGGGATGACACCCAATACATTTCGTGACCTTTGACCTCTAGGGTGTGAAGCCGCCAAACAGGAAGTGAGCTCATATCTCAGCAACCTTTGAATCTATCAAAACCAAACTTAGTGCATGGGCTCGTGACCAGATCGCGAGGACTCTCAAGAAATTTGGTGACCTTTGACCTTTAGGATAGCTTCGATTAGCAAAAATGCAAGTTCGCTTGTAACTTTTGACGTGTTAGACATGAAACTTGTTCTGACTGCTTACGGCCATATGTCTCATTGCCGCATTGAGCCAACAGCGTCGAGTTGCCGTGGTTACTCCGGCCTACTGCTTGGCCCCCACATTGCTGCTTGCAGCTATATTTGGGGGCCAAGCAGCGAAGCTGCGAGGACCCCATTGTGTTTGTTAGTTTTCTTATTATTATAAAATATTATTATTGTTATTCCTCTGCCATTGAAGTCAATGGCAGCCCATAGAACCGACTACGGGAAAGTTGTGAAATTTGGCACACTGATTCGGCACTGTCCCATCATTCATGTCACCAAGTTTCATGCCGGCACCTTGAACCCTCTAGCGCCACCAACAGGTCAAAGTTGGATGTGCGTTCACGCACGTAACTTTTGAACCCTTGGGCCAATTTTCAAAAACCAGGTATCTTTGTAATCCTTGGACCAGCCCGAGTTCAACGCACCCTATGACGTCATTTTCCGCCATGATGGATTTTCCGCCATTTTGGATTTTATCAAAAACACTTAAAATGTATTGGAGGTCACAATTTTTCTCTGATTTTCACCAAATTTGACACAGAGCATCTTCAGACCAAGACAAATACGGCTCGTGCTTTTTGTCTTCGGAACTTTTATCGTTCGCCCAAAACAGCCAATCAAAATTCGTGGCGAAGCCGCCAAACAGGAAGTGGGCTCATATTTCAGCAACCTTTACACGCATCAAAACCAACCTTGGTGCATTGACTCATGACCCCATCAGAAGGAGGCTCAAGAAATTTGGTGACCTTTGACCTCTAGAGGGTGCTGCAATTAGCAAAAAGGCATTTTGGCCTGTAGCTGTTGATGTGTTTGAAATTAAAACTTGCTACTGGTGCCTGGTTATACTGTTGAAGGTCCGTAGGATGACCCAGCTCAATTTGTGACATCATCATATTTAATTCGGCCGCCATATTGGATTTAATCAAAATCCTTTAAACATTTCCACAGGTAGCAAAATGTGTCCGATCTTCACGAAACTTCACACAGATGATCTTCAGCCCGAGTCTAATATAGGCCTTGGTTTTCGGAACGATATCTTAAACCGTTCACCCGCAACAGCCAATCGAATTTGGTGGCGAAGCCGCCGAAAAGGAAATGGGCTTGAATCTCGGCCAATCTTGGGTTGTTTGACATCAAAATTCTTGTGACTGCTTAAATTTACAAACATCACGTAACGGCATCGAGTTACTGTGGCAACTCTTGCCTTTTTGCCCTGCCTGCTTGGCCCCCACATTGCTGCTTGCAGCTATATTTGGGGGCCAAGCAGCGAAGCTGCGAGGACCCCATTGTGTTTGTTAGTTTTCTTATTATTATTATAAACTATTATTGGGGGCCAAGCAGCGAAGCTGCGAGGACCCCATTGTGTTTGTTAGTTTTCTTATTATTATTATTATAAACTATTATTATTGTTATTCCTCTGCCATTGAAGTCAATGGCAGCCCATAGAACCGACTACGGGAAAGTTGTGAAATTTGGCACACTGATTAGGGACAGTCCCATTATTCATATCACCAAATTCCATGTCGGCACCTACAACTCTCTAGCGCCACCAACAGGTCAAAGTTGGACGTGCGTTCATGCACGTAACTTTTGAACCCTTGGGCCAATTTTCAAAAACCAGGTATCTTTGGAGTCCTTGGACCAGCCCGAGTTCAACGCACCCTGTGACGTCATTTTCCGCCATGATGGATTTTCCGCCATTTTGGATTTTATCAAAAACACTTAAAATGTATTGGAGGTCACAATTTTTTTCTGATTATCACCAAATTTGACACAGAGCATCTTCAGACCAAGACTAATTCAGCTCGTGCTTTTCGTCTTCGGAACTTTTACCGTTGGCCCATAACAGCCAATCAAAACTCGCGGCGAAGCCACCAAACAGGAAGTGGGCTCATATCTCAGCAACCCTTGGACACATCAAAGCCAAACTTCGTACATGGACTCAAAACCCCATGAAGAGGAGGCTCAAGAAATCTGGTGACTTTTGACCTCTAGGGGGCGCTGCAATTAGCAAAAAGGCCTTTTGGCCTGTAGCTGTTGATGTGTTTGGAATTAAAACTTGCTACTGGTGTCTGGTTATACTGTGGGAGCTCCCTAGGCTGCCCAGCTCAATTTGTGACATCAACCTCTTTGATTCGGCCGCCATATTGGATTTAATCAAAATTCCTTTAACATTTCCACAGGTCACAAAATTTATCCGATCTGCACGAAACTTCACAGGGATGATCTTGAGCCCGAGTGTAACATAGGCCTTGCTTTTCGGAAGGATATCTTAAACCGTTCGCCCGCAACAGCCAATCGAAATTGACGGCGAAGCCACCGAACAGGAAGTGAGCTCGCTTCTCGGCCTGTCTTGGGTTGTTTGACATCAAAATTCTTGTGACTGCTTAAAACTACATATCTGACGTAACGGCATTGAGTTACCATGGCAACTCTGGCCTTTTTGTCCTGCCTGCTTGGCCCCCACATTGCTGCTTGCAGCTATATTTGGGGGCCAAGCAGCGAAGCTGCGAGGACCCCATTGTGTTTGTTAGTTTTCTTATTATTATTATAAATTATTATTGGGGGCCAAGCAGCGAAGCTGCGAGGACCCCATTGTGTTTGTTAGTTTTCTTATTGGGGGCCAAGCAGCGAAGCTGCGAAGGCACCCATTGTGTTTCTATGTTTTCTTATTATTATAAACTATTATACCTCTGCCATTGGAGTCAATGGCAGCCCATAGAACCGACTGGTCAAAAGTTGTGAAATTTGGCACACTAATTGGGGACAGTCTAATAATGCCTGTGACCAAGTTTCATGTCGGCAGCTCAACTGCTCTAGCGCCACCAACTGGTCAAAGTTAGACGTGCATTCACGCACGTAACTTTTGACCCCTTTGGCCAATATTCAAAAATCAGGTATCTCTGGAATCCTTGGACCAGCCCGAGTTCAATGCACCCTGTGACGTCATTTTCCGCCATGATGGATTTTCAACCATTTTGGATTTCTTCAAAAACACTTAAAAGATTATATCGGTCACAGCTTTTGTCCGATCGACACCAAACTTGACACAGAGTATCCTCAGACCATGCCTTATTCAGCTCGTGCTTTGTTTCTTCGGAACTTTAACCGTTGGCCCGTAACAGCCAATCGAAATTCGCTGCGAAGCCGCCAAACAGGAAGTTGGCTCATATTTCAGCAACCCTTGCACGCATCAAAACCAAACTTAGTACATGGACCCAAGACCCCATCAGGAGGAGGCTCAAGAAATTTGGTGACCTTCGACCTCTAGGGGGCGCTGCAATTAGCAAAAAGGCATTTTGGCCTGTAGCTGTTGATGTGTTTGGAATTAAAACTTGCTACTGGTGCCTGGTTATACTGTTGAAGGTCCTTAGGATGACCCAGCTCAATTTGTGACATCATCATATTTTATTCGGCCGCCATATTGGATTTAATCAAAATCCCTTAAACATTTCAACAGGTCACAAAATGTGTCCGATCTTCACGAAACTTCACACAGATGATCTTCAGCCCGAGTCTAATATAGGCCTTGATTTTCGGAATGATATCTTAAACCATTCACCCGCAACAGCCAATCGAAATTGGCGGCGAAGCCGCCGAACAGGATATGGGCTTGAATCTCGGCCAATCTTGGGTTGTTTGACATAAAAATTCTTCTGACTGCTTAAAGCTATATACTTGACTGAACAGCATTGAGTTACCATGGCAACTCTGGCCTTTTGACCAGCCTGCTTGGCCCCCACATTGCTGCTTGCAGCTATATTTATTGTTATTCCTCTGCCATTGAAGTCAATGGCAGCCCATAGAACCGACTACGGGAAAGTTGTGAAATTTGGCACACTGATTAGGAACAGTCCCATTATTCATATCACCAAATTCCATGTTGGCACCTCGAACTCTCTAGCGCCACCAACAGGTCAAAGTTGGACGTGCGTTCATGCACGTAACTTTTGAACCCTTGGGCCAATTTTCAAAAACAAGGTATCTTTGTAATCCTTGGACCAGCCCGAGTTCAACGCACCCTGTGACGTCATTTTCCGCCATGATGGATTTTCCGCCATTTTGGATTTTATCAAAAACACTTAAAATGTATTGGAGGTCACAGTTTTTCTCTGATTTTCACCAAATTTGACACAGAGCGTCTTCAGACCAAGACTAATTCAGCTCGTGCTTTTCGTCTTCGGAACTTATACCGTTGGCCCATAACAGCCAATCGAAACTCGCGGCGAAGCCGCCAAACAGGAAGTGGGCTCATATCTCAGCAACCCTTGCACACATCAAAGCCAAACTTAGTACATGGACTCAGAACCCCATCAAGAGGAGGCTCAAGAAATCTGGTGACTTTTGATCTCTAGGGGGCGCTGCAATTAGAAAAAAGGCATTTTGGCCTGTAGCTGTTGATGTGTTTGGAATTAAAACTTGCTACTGGTGCCTGGTTATACTGTTGGAGGTCCTTAGGCTGACCCAGCTCAAATTGTGACATCATCATATTTGATTCGTCCGCCATATTGGATTTAATCAAAATCCCTTAAACATTTCCACAGGTCACAAAATGTATCCGATCTGCACGAAACTTCACACAGATGATCTTCAGCCCGAGTCTAATATAGGCCTTGATTTTTGTAACGATGTCTTAAACCGTTCGCCCGCAAAAGCCAATTGAAATTGGCAGCGAAGCCGCCGAACAGGAAGTGAGCTCGCATCTCGGCCAATCTTGGGTTGTTTGACATCAAACTTCTTGTGAATGCTTAAAATTACATACCTGACGTAACAGCATCGAGTTACCATGGCAACTCTGGCCTTTTTGTCCTGCCTGCTTGGCCCCCACATTGCTGCTTGCAGCTATATTTATTATTATTATTCGTCTGCCATGGGAGTCTATGGCAGCCCATAGAACCGACTGGTGAAAAGTTGTGAAATTTGGCACACCGATTCGGGTCACAACTCTAAGCACTTTCACCAATTTACAGACTCCAGACCTCAAACCTCTAGCGCCACCAACAGGTCAAAATGCATCAATTTGTCAACATCATTAATGCAAATATCTCTGAAATGTTTTGACCTATCAAGCTGAAACTTGCTCAGTGTATTAAGGCAAAAGGTATGGCCCCACCCACCAATTAACAAGACTTTTCCATTAACGCTGTAGCGCCACCAACAGACCAAGATCAGAACTTTCAAAAAGTTTCACAGGTCACAAATTTCATCCGATTCTCACCAAAATTTGTACACCCCATCTTCAGACCATGCCTTCTTACCGAATTGCTTTTTGGAAGAATTGACAAAACAATTTGCGCGTAACAGCCAATCAAAATTGGCGGCGAAGCCGCCACACAGACATTAAACCCATATCTCTATGGAAGCCTTAGAACCATACAGTAAAAACTTCTGAAATTTAATACACATATTCCTCTATGGCCAATGACCACTTTCCCCAATTTACAGACTCTTAACCTTCAACCTCTAGCGCCACCAACAGGTCAAAATTCATCAATTTCTCAACAACATTAATGCAAATAACTCTAAAATGCTTAGACCTATCAAGCTGAAACTTGCTCAGTGTATTAACGCAAAAGGTATAGCCCCACCCACCAATTAACAAGACTTTTTCACAAACGCTGTAGCGCCACCAGCAGGACAAGGTCAAAAACGGTTAAAAAGTCTCACAGGTCACAAATTTCATCCGATTCTCACCAAAATTTGCACACACCATCTTTAGACCATGATTTATTATTGCCTTGCTTTATGGAACAATTGACGGAAGTGCTCGCCTGTAACAGCCAATCCAAATTGGCGGCGAAGCCGCCACACAGGAAGTGAACCTATATCTCTGTAAGGCTTTCACATATCAAGACCAAACTTAGAACCTGGGCTCAGAACCCAATTAAGAGAAGCCTCAAAAACTTTGGTGCCCTTTGACAACTGTGGGGGCGCTAGAGTAACAGGAAGTAGGCTCATATCTCAGCAATGCTTTCACGTATCGAAACCAAACTTGGTATATGGACTTGGGACCCCACCCTGAGGACGCACAATACATTTGATGTACTCTGACCACTAGGGGCGCTATAATTGGCAAAACTTTCTCGTATCGACACCAAACTTGGTACATGGACTTGTGAGCACATCCTGAGGACCTGCACTAAATTTGGTGACGTTTGACCACTAGGGGCGCTATAATTAGCAAAACATTCTCGCATCAACACCAAACTTGGTACATGGACTTGTGAGCACATCCTGAGGACCTACACTAAATTTGGTGACGTTTGACCACTAGGGGCGCTATAATTAGCAAAACTTTCTCGCATCAACACCAAACTTGGTACGTGGACTTGTGAGCACATCCTGAGGACCTGCACTAAATTTGGTGACGTTTGACCACTAGGGGCGTTATAATTAGCAAAACTTTCTCGCATCAACACCAAACTTGGTACGTGGACTTGTGACTCCATCAGAAGGACACTCAAGAAATTGGGTGACCTTTGACCTCTAGGGGGCGCTGTAATTCAGAAACATGCCTTTTGGCCTGTTTTGGGGGGGGGGGGGTGTGGGGGGGGGGGGGGGATGGGGGGTGACTTTCCCACATTTTCCCATGGACTTCGTGGATGACCACTACGTCTGTCCACCTACCGGGTGGTGAGACACCTGGGATTGTCTGCTGCTGTGCCTCAGCCCGAGGCCATGTTAATCTTAGCAATGCCACAACCCTTTGAAAGGATGAAGTGGACTTACTCACTGTTAAACATCCTGCTAGTTCATTCTCTATATATAGCCCACTCTTACCAGAGTTGTCTCTGCGACGGTGTGTGGACGATTGAGAGCTGAGCATTGTGGGTAAATCACACTCAAAGAGTTTGTTGGGGGCCAAGCAACAATATTAATGCAAATATCTCTGCTATGCTTGAACCTACCTGTAATTCAGAAACATGCCTTTTGGCCTGTAGGCCTGTTTTGGCCTTCAGGCCTTTACATACCTGATGGGAACTCTGGCCTTTTGACCTGCCTGCTTGGCCCCCACATTGCTGCTTGCAGCTATATTTGGGGGCCAAGCAGCGAAGCTGCGAGGACCCCATTGTGTTACTCTGTTTTCTTACTATTATTATTATTATTATGAATCCGCCATGGGAGTCAATGGCAGCCCATAGAACCGACTGGTGAAAAGTTGTAAAATTTGGCACACTGATTAGGGACAGTCCCATTATTCATGTCACCAAATTTCATGTCGGCACCTCGAACCCTCTAGCGCCACCAACAGGTCAAAGTTAGAGGTGCCTTCATGCACGTAACTTTTGAACCCTTGGGCCAATTTTCAAAAACCAGGTATCTTTGGAATCCTTGGACCAGCCCGAGTTAAACGCACCCTGTGACGTCATTTTCCGCCATGATGGATTTCCCGCCATTTTGGATTTTGTCAAAAACACTCAAAATGTATCAGGGGTCACAAATTTTGTCCGACCGACACCAAACTTTACATGGAGCATCCTCAGATGATGCCTTATCAACGCATTGCTTTTTGTCTCCGGAAGTATTACCGTTCGCCCACAACAGCGAATCAAAATTCACGGCGAAGCCGCCAAACAGGAAGTGGGCTCATATTTCAGCAACCCTTGCAGGCATCAAAACCAAACTTAGTACATGGACTCGTGACTCCATCGGAAGGACGCTCAAGAAATTTGGCGACCTTTGACCTCTAGGGGGCGCTGTAATTCAGAAACATGCTTTTTGGCCTATAACTGCTGTTGTGCTTAGAATTACAATATATTAGTGATGTCTAGTAATACTGTGGAAGATCCTTATGTGGACAGATGACAACTTGTGACATCAACCTAATTGATTCGGCCGCCATATTGGACTTAAAAAAAAACACTAACACATTTCCCTAGGTCACAAATTTCAACTGATCCTCACCAAAATTGGCACAGACCATCTTCAGACCATGCCTTGTTAGTGTTTTGATTTCTGTAACAATTGACAGAAGCGTTTGCCCGTCGCAGCCAATCGAAATTCGCGGCGAAGCCGCCAAACAGGAAATGAGCCCATATCTTAGCTGCCTTTGCATCTATCAACACCAAACTTAGTATATGGACTTGTGACCCAATTGGGACGAAGCCCAATAAATTTGGTGACCTTTGACCTCGAGGGTATGAAGCCACCAAACAGGAAGTGAGCTCATATCTCAGCAACCTTTGAATCTATCAAAACCAAACTTAGTGCATGGACTCGTGACCCGATCCTGAGGACGCTCAAGAAATTTGGTGACCTTTGACCTTTAGGATAGCTTCAATTAGCAAAAATGCAAGTTGGCTTGTAACTTTTGACGTGTTTGACATGAAACTTGTTCTGACTGCTTACGGCCATATGTCTCATTGCCGCATTGAGCCAACAGCGTCGAGTTGCCGTGGTTACTCCGGCCTACTGCTTGGCCCCCACATTGCTGCTTGCAGCTATATTTGGGGGCCAAGCAGCGAAGCTGCGAGGACCCCATTGTGTTTGTTAGTTTTCTTATTATTATTATAAACTATTATTATTATTCCTCTGTGCATTGAAACCAATGGCAGCCCATAGAACCGACTACGGGAAAGTTGTGAAATTTTGCACACTGATTAGGGACAGTCCCATTATTCAAATCACCAAATTTCATGTCGGCACCTCTAACTCTCTAGCGCCACCAACAGGTAAAAGTTGGACATGCGTTCATGCACGTAACTTTTGAACCCTTGGGCCAATTTTCAAAAACCAGGTATCTTTGGAATCTTTGGACCAGCCTGAGTTCAACGCACCCTGTGACGTCATTTTCCGCCATGATGGATTTTCCGCCATTTTGGATTTCATCAAAAACACTTAAAATGTATTGGGGATCACATTTTTTCTCTGATTTTCACCAAATTTCTCACAGAGCATCTTCAGACCAACACTAATTCAGCTCGTGCTTTTCGTCTTCGGAACCTTTACCGTTGGCCCATAACAGCCAATCGAAACTCGCGGCGAAGCCGGCAAACAGGAAGTGGGCTCATATCTCAGCAACCCTTTCACGCATCAAAACCGAACTTGGTACATGGACTCCGGACCCCATCAGAAGGAGGCTCAAGAAATTTGGTGACCTTTGACCTCTAGGGGGTGCTGCAATTAGCAAAAGGGCATTTTGGCCTGTAGCTGTTGATATGCTTGGAATTAAAACTTGCTACTGGTGCCTGGTTATACTGTTGGAGGTCCTTAGGCTGACCCAGCTAAATTTATGACATCATCATATTTAATTCGGCCGCCATATTGGATTTAATCAAAATCCCATAAACTATTATATAGGTCGCAAAATGTGTCCGATCTTCACGAAACTTCACACAGATGATCTTCAGTCCGAGTCTAACATATCCCTTGCTTTTCGTAACGATATCTTAAACCGTTCGCCCGTAACAGCCAACCGAAATTGGGGGCGAAGCCGCCGAACAGGAAGTGGGCTCGCATCTCGGGCAATCTTGGGTTGTTTGACATCAAAATTCTTGTGACTGCTTAAAACTACATACCTGACGTAACAGCATCGAGTTACCGTGGCAACTCTGGCCTTTTTGTCCTGCCTGCTTGGCCCCCACATTGCTGCTTGCAGCTATATTTATTATTATTCCTCCGCCATGGAAGTCAATGGCAGCCCATAGAACCGACTGGTGAAAAGTTGTGAAATTTGGCACACTGATTAGGGACAGTCCCATGATTCATGTCACCAAATTTCATGTCGGCACCTCGAACCCTCTAGCGCCACCAACAGGTCAAAGTTGGACATGCGTTCACGCACGTAACTTTTGAACCCTTGGGCCAATTTTCAAAAACCAGGTATCTTTGGAATCCTTGGACCAGCCCGAGTTAAACGCACCCTGTGACGTCATTTTCCGCCATGATGGATTTCCCGCCATTTTGGATTTTGTCAAAAACACTCAAAATGTATCAGGGGTCACAAATTTTGTCCGACCGACACCAAACTTTACATGGAGCATCCTCTGATGATGCCTTACCAACGCATTGCTTTTTGTCTTCGGAAGTATTACCGTTCGCCCAAAACAGCGAATCGAAATTCGCGGCGAGGCCGCCAAACAGGAAGTGGGCTCATATTTCAGCAACCCTTTCAAGCATCAAAACTAAACTTAGTACGTGGACTCATAACCCCATCTGGAGGACCCTCAAGAAATTTGGTGACCTTTCACCTCTAGGGGGCGCTGTTATTCAAAAACAGGCTTTTTGGCCTATAACTGCTGTTGTGCTTAGAATTACAATGTACTAGTGATGTCTAGTAATACTTTGGAAGATACTTATGTTGACAGATGACAACTTGTGACATCAACGTAATTGATTCGGCCGCCATATTGGATTTAATCAAAAACACTAACAAATTTCCCTAGGTCACAAATTTCAACTGATCCTCACCAAAATTGGCACAGACCATCTTCAGACCATGCCTTGTTAGTGTTCTGATTTCTGTAACAATTGACAGAAGCGTTTGCCCGTCGCAGCCAATCGAAATTCGCGGCGAAGCTGGCAAACAGGAAGTGAGCCCATATCTTAGCAGCCTTTGAATCTATCAACACCAAACTTAGTATATGGGCTTGTGACCTAATCGGGATGACACCCAATACATTTGGTGACCTTTGACCTCTAGGGTGTGAAGCCGCCAAACAGGAAGTGAGCTCATATCTCAGCAACCTTTGAATCTATCAAAACCAAACTTAGTGCATGGGCTCGTGACCAGATCGCGAGGACTCTCAAGAAAATTGGTGACCTTTGACCTTTAGGATAGCTTCAATTAGCAAAAATGCAAGTTCGCTTGTAACTTTTGACGTGTTAGACATGAAACTTGTTCTGACTGCTTACGGCCATATGTCTCATTGCGGCATTGAGCCAACAGTGTCGAGTTGCCGTAGTTACTCCGGCCTACTGCTTGGCCCCCTCATTGCTGCTTGCAGCTATATTTGGGGGCCAAGCAGCGAAGCTGCGAGGACCCCATTGTGTTTGTTAGTTTTCTTATTATTATTATGCTTCCGCCATGGGAGTCAATGGCAGCCCATAGAACCGACTGGTGAAAAGTTGTGAAATTTGGCACACTGATTAGGGACTGTCCCATTATTCATGTCACCAAGTTTCATGTCGGCAACTCAAGCACTCTAGCGCCACCAACAGGTCAAATTTGGACGTGCGTTCACGCACGTAACTTTTGAACCCTTTGGCCAATTTTCAAAAACCAGGTATCTTTGTAATCCTTGGACCAGCCCGAGTTCAACGCACCCTGTGACGTGATTTTCCGCCATGATGGTTTTTCTGCCATTTTGGATTTTATCAAAAACACTTAAAATGTATTGGAGGTCACAATTTTTATCTGATTTTCACCAAATTTGGCACAGAGCATCTTCAGACCAAGACAAATTCAGCTCGTGCTTTTCGTCTTCGGAACTTTTACCGTTGGCCCATAACAGCCAATCGAAACTCGTGGCGAAGCCGCCAAACAGGAAGTGGGCTCATATTTCAGCAACCCTTGCATGCATCAAAACCAAACTTGGTACATGGACTCAGGACCCCATCAGGAGGAGGCTCAAAAAATTTGGTGACCTTTGACCTCTAGAGGGCACCGTAATTAGCAAAAAGGCATTTTGGCCTGTAGCTGTTGATGTGTTTGGAATTTAAACTTGCTACTGGTGTCTGGTTATACTGTGAGAAGTCCTTAGGCTGACCCATCTCAATTTGTGACATCAACCTTTTTGATTCGGCCGCCATATTGGATTTAATCAAAATGCCTTAAACATTTACACAGGTCACAAAATGTGTCCGATCTTCACGAAACTTCACACAGATGATCTTCAGCCCGAGTGTAACATAGGCCTTGCTTTTCGGAACGATATCTTAAACCGTTCGCCCGCAACAGCTAATCGAAATTGGCGGCGAAGCCGCCAAACAGGAAATGGGCTTGCATCTCGGCCAATCTTGGGTTGTTTGACATCAAAATTCTTATGACTGCTTAAAACTACATACCTGACGTAACAGCATCGAGTTACCATGGCAACTCTGCCCTTTTGACCTGCCTGCTTGGCCCCCACATTGCTGCTTGCAGCTATATTTGGGGGCCAAGCAGCGAAGCTGCGAAGGCACCCATTGTTTTTCTATTTGTTCTTATTATTATTAGGGGCCAAGCAGCGAAGCTGCGGAGGCACCTATTGTGTTTCTATGATTTTTTTCTTCTGCCATTGAAGTCAATGGCAGCCCATAGAACCGACTGGTCGAAAGTTGTGAAATTTTGCACACTGATTGGGGACAGTCTCTTGAGTCATGTGACCAAGTTTCATGTTGGCAGCTCAAGCGCTCTAGCGCCACCAACAGGTCAAAGTTGGACGTGCGTTCACGCACGTAACTTTTGAACCGTTGGTCCGATTTTCAGGAAACAGGTGTTGTTGGAATCCTTTGACTTGCCCGAGTTCAACGCGCCCTATGACGTCATTTTCCGCCATGATGGATTTTCCGCCATCTTGGATTTTAGCCAAAGTGAAACTAACGTATCAGAGGTCACAAATTTTGTCCGATGGACACCAAATTTGACAAACATCATCATCAGACCATGCCTTACTAACGCATTGCTTTTTGTCTTCGGAACTATCACCGTTAGCCCCTAGCCGCCAATCAAAATTGGCGGCGAAGCCGCCAAACAGGAAGTGAGCTCATATCTCAGCAACCCTTGCATGTATCAAAAGCAAACTTAATAGATGGACTGATGACCTAATCAGGAGGACGCTCAAGAAATTTAGTGACCTTTGACCTCTAGGGGGCGCTGTAATTCAGAAGCATGCCTTTTGGCCTATAACTGCCGTTGTGCTTAGAATTACAATATACTAGTGATGTCTAGTAATACTGTGGAAGATCCTTATGCGGACAGATGGCAATTTCTGACTTCAACGTAATTGATTCGGCCGCCATATTGTATTTAATCGAAAACACTAATACGTTTTCGAAGGTCACAAATTTCATCTGATCCTCACCAAAATTGGCACAGACCATCTTCAGACCATGCCTTGTGAGTGTGTTGATTTCTGTAACAATTGACAGAAGCGTTTTCCCGTCGCAGCCAATCGAAATTCGTGGCGAAGCCGCCAAACAGGAAGTGAGCTCAGATCTCAGCAGCCTTTGCGTCTATCAAAACCAAACTTGGCATATGGACTTGGGATCCCATCGGGAGGACGTCCAAGCAGTTTGGTGACCTTTGACCTCCGGGGTGCGAAGCCGCCAAACAGGAAGTGAGCTCGTATCTAAGCTATCTTTGCATCTATCAAAACCAATCTTAGTATGGACGCCCAAGACATTTGGTGACCTTTGACCTCTGGGGTGCAAAGCCGCCAAACAGGAAGTGAGCTCATAAGCACCATTAAAAAAATTGGTGTTATTTGGTCTGTCGGTGGCTTTATAATTATCAAAAACGTGTGTGTTGGCGAATATATGTAATTCATCAGAAATGTGACATAACGGCAACACTTCCTCGTGTACTTCCTGGATGACTGCAGGGTCTGCCCACCCACCGGGTGATGGGGTACCTGGGATTCTCCGCCGCCGTGCCTCATCCCGAGGCCATGTGAATCTTAGCAATGCCGCAGCCCCGAAGGGATAGAGTGGACTTACTCGCTGTTAAACATCCAGTAAGTTCATTCACTATATATAGTCGACTTCACCAGAGTTTTCTCAGCGACGGTGTGTGTTTTGGACGGTTTTGAGCTGAGCATTGTGGGTAAATCACTCCCAATGAGCTTATTATTAGGGGCCAAGCAGCGAAGCTGCGGAGGCACCTATTGTGTTTCTATGATTTTTTTCTTCTGCCATTGAAGTCAATGGCAGCCCATAGAACCGACTGGTCGAAAGTTGTGAAATTTTGCACACTGATTGGGGACAGTCTCTTGAGTCATGTGACCAAGTTTCATGTTGGCAGCTCAAGCGCTCTAGCGCCACCAACAGGTCAAAGTTGGACGTGCGTTCACGCACGTAACTTTTGAACCGTTGGTCCGATTTTCAGGAAACAGGTGTTGTTGGAATCCTTTGACTTGCCCGAGTTCAACGTGCCCTATGACGTCATTTTCCGCCATGATGGATTTTCCGCCATCTTGGATTTTAGCCAAAGTGAAACTAACGTATCAGAGGTCACAAATTTTGTCCGATGGACACCAAATTTGACAAACATCATCATCAGACCATGCCTTACTAACGCATTGCTTTTTGTCTTCGGAACTATCACCGTTAGCCCCTAGCCGCCAATCAAAATTGGCGGCGAAGCCGCCAAACAGGAAGTGAGCTCATATCTCAGCAACCCTTGCATGTATCAAAAGCAAACTTAATAGATGGACTGATGACCTAATCAGGAGGACGCTCAAGAAATTTAGTGACCTTTGACCTCTAGGGGGCGCTGTAATTCAGAAGCATGCCTTTTGGCCTATAACTGCCGTTGTGCTTAGAATTACAATATACTAGTGATGTCTAGTAATACTGTGGAAGATCCTTATGCGGACAGATGGCAATTTCTGACTTCAACGTAATTGATTCGGCCGCCATATTGTATTTAATCGAAAACACTAATACGTTTTCGGAGGTCACAAATTTCATCTGATCCTCACCAAAATTGGCACAGACCATCTTCAGACCATGCCTTGTGAGTGTGTTGATTTCTGTAACAATTGACAGAAGCGTTTTCCCGTCGCAGCCAATCGAAATTCGTGGCGAAGCCGCCAAACAGGAAGTGAGCTCAGATCTCAGCAGCCTTTGCGTCTATCAAAACCAAACTTGGCATATGGACTTGGGATCCCATCGGGAGGACGTCCAAGCAGTTTGGTGACCTTTGACCTCCGGGGTGCGAAGCCGCCAAACAGGAAGTGAGCTCGTATCTAAGCTATCTTTGCATCTATCAAAACCAATCTTAGTATGGACGCCCAAGACATTTGGTGACCTTTGACCTCTGGGGTGCAAAGCCGCCAAACAGGAAGTGAGCTCATAAGCACCATTAAAAAAATTGGTGTTATTTGGTCTGTCGGTGGCTTTATAATTATCAAAAACGTGTGTGTTGGCGAATATATGTAATTCATCAGAAATGTGACATAACGGCAACACTTCCTCGTGTACTTCCTGGATGACTGCAGGGTCTGCCCACCCACCGGGTGATGGGGTACCTGGGATTCTCCGCCGCCGTGCCTCATCCCGAGGCCATGTGAATCTTAGCAATGCCGCAGCCCCGAAGGGATAGAGTGGACTTACTCGCTGTTAAACATCCAGTAAGTTCATTCACTATATATAGTCGACTTCACCAGAGTTTTCTCAGCGACGGTGTGTGTTTTGGACGGTTTTGAGCTGAGCATTGTGGGTAAATCACTCCCAATGAGCTTATTATTAGGGGCCAAGCAGCGAAGCTGCGGAGGCACCTATTGTGTTTCTATGATTTTTTTCTTCTGCCATTGAAGTCAATGGCAGCCCATAGAACCGACTGGTCGAAAGTTGTGAAATTTTGCACACTGATTGGGGACAGTCTCTTGAGTCATGTGACCAAGTTTCATGTTGGCAGCTCAAGCGCTCTAGCGCCACCAACAGGTCAAAGTTGGACGTGCGTTCACGCACGTAACTTTTGAACCGTTGGTCCGATTTTCAGGAAACAGGTGTTGTTGGAATCCTTTGACTTGCCCGAGTTCAACGCGCCCTATGACGTCATTTTCCGCCATGATGGATTTTCCGCCATCTTGGATTTTAGCCAAAGTGAAACTAACGTATCAGAGGTCACAAATTTTGTCCGATGGACACCAAATTTGACAAACATCATCATCAGACCATGCCTTACTAACGCATTGCTTTTTGTCTTCGGAACTATCACCGTTAGCCCCTAGCCGCCAATCAAAATTGGCGGCGAAGCCGCCAAACAGGAAGTGAGCTCATATCTCAGCAACCCTTGCATGTATCAAAAGCAAACTTAATAGATGGACTGATGACCTAATCAGGAGGACGCTCAAGAAATTTAGTGACCTTTGACCTCTAGGGGGCGCTGTAATTCAGAAGCATGCCTTTTGGCCTATAACTGCCGTTGTGCTTAGAATTACAATATACTAGTGATGTCTAGTAATACTGTGGAAGATCCTTATGCGGACAGATGGCAATTTCTGACTTCAACGTAATTGATTCGGCCGCCATATTGTATTTAATCGAAAACACTAATACGTTTTCGGAGGTCACAAATTTCATCTGATCCTCACCAAAATTGGCACAGACCATCTTCAGACCATGCCTTGTGAGTGTGTTGATTTCTGTAACAATTGACAGAAGCGTTTTCCCGTCGCAGCCAATCGAAATTCGTGGCGAAGCCGCCAAACAGGAAGTGAGCTCAGATCTCAGCAGCCTTTGCGTCTATCAAAACCAAACTTGGCATATGGACTTGGGATCCCATCGGGAGGACGTCCAAGCAGTTTGGTGACCTTTGACCTCCGGGGTGCGAAGCCGCCAAACAGGAAGTGAGCTCGTATCTAAGCTATCTTTGCATCTATCAAAACCAATCTTAGTATGGACGCCCAAGACATTTGGTGACCTTTGACCTCTGGGGTGCAAAGCCGCCAAACAGGAAGTGAGCTCATAAGCACCATTAAAAAAATTGGTGTTATTTGGTCTGTCGGTGGCTTTATAATTATCAAAAACGTGTGTGTTGGCGAATATATGTAATTCATCAGAAATGTGACATAACGGCAACACTTCCTCGTGTACTTCCTGGATGACTGCAGGGTCTGCCCACCCACCGGGTGATGGGGTACCTGGGATTCTCCGCCGCCGTGCCTCATCCCGAGGCCATGTGAATCTTAGCAATGCCGCAGCCCCGAAGGGATAGAGTGGACTTACTCGCTGTTAAACATCCAGTAAGTTCATTCACTATATATAGTCGACTTCACCAGAGTTTTCTCAGCGACGGTGTGTGTTTTGGACGGTTTTGAGCTGAGCATTGTGGGTAAATCACTCCCAATGAGCTTATTATTAGGGGCCAAGCAGCGAAGCTGCGGAGGCACCTATTGTGTTTCTATGATTTTTTTCTTCTGCCATTGAAGTCAATGGCAGCCCATAGAACCGACTGGTCGAAAGTTGTGAAATTTTGCACACTGATTGGGGACAGTCTCTTGAGTCATGTGACCAAGTTTCATGTTGGCAGCTCAAGCGCTCTAGCGCCACCAACAGGTCAAAGTTGGACGTGCGTTCACGCACGTAACTTTTGAACCGTTGGTCCGATTTTCAGGAAACAGGTGTTGTTGGAATCCTTTGACTTGCCCGAGTTCAACGTGCCCTATGACGTCATTTTCCGCCATGATGGATTTTCCGCCATCTTGGATTTTAGCCAAAGTGAAACTAACGTATCAGAGGTCACAAATTTTGTCCGATGGACACCAAATTTGACAAACATCATCATCAGACCATGCCTTACTAACGCATTGCTTTTTGTCTTCGGAACTATCACCGTTAGCCCCTAGCCGCCAATCAAAATTGGCGGCGAAGCCGCCAAACAGGAAGTGAGCTCATATCTCAGCAACCCTTGCATGTATCAAAAGCAAACTTAATAGATGGACTGATGACCTAATCAGGAGGACGCTCAAGAAATTTAGTGACCTTTGACCTCTAGGGGGCGCTGTAATTCAGAAGCATGCCTTTTGGCCTATAACTGCCGTTGTGCTTAGAATTACAATATACTAGTGATGTCTAGTAATACTGTGGAAGATCCTTATGCGGACAGATGGCAATTTCTGACTTCAACGTAATTGATTCGGCCGCCATATTGTATTTAATCGAAAACACTAATACGTTTTCGGAGGTCACAAATTTCATCTGATCCTCACCAAAATTGGCACAGACCATCTTCAGACCATGCCTTGTGAGTGTGTTGATTTCTGTAACAATTGACAGAAGCGTTTTCCCGTCGCAGCCAATCGAAATTCGTGGCGAAGCCGCCAAACAGGAAGTGAGCTCAGATCTCAGCAGCCTTTGCGTCTATCAAAACCAAACTTGGCATATGGACTTGGGATCCCATCGGGAGGACGTCCAAGCAGTTTGGTGACCTTTGACCTCCGGGGTGCGAAGCCGCCAAACAGGAAGTGAGCTCGTATCTAAGCTATCTTTGCATCTATCAAAACCAATCTTAGTATGGACGCCCAAGACATTTGGTGACCTTTGACCTCTGGGGTGCAAAGCCGCCAAACAGGAAGTGAGCTCATAAGCACCATTAAAAAAATTGGTGTTATTTGGTCTGTCGGTGGCTTTATAATTATCAAAAACGTGTGTGTTGGCGAATATATGTAATTCATCAGAAATGTGACATAACGGCAACACTTCCTCGTGTACTTCCTGGATGACTGCAGGGTCTGCCCACCCACCGGGTGATGGGGTACCTGGGATTCTCCGCCGCCGTGCCTCATCCCGAGGCCATGTGAATCTTAGCAATGCCGCAGCCCCGAAGGGATAGAGTGGACTTACTCGCTGTTAAACATCCAGTAAGTTCATTCACTATATATAGTCGACTTCACCAGAGTTTTCTCAGCGACGGTGTGTGTTTTGGACGGTTTTGAGCTGAGCATTGTGGGTAAATCACTCCCAATGAGCTTATTATTAGGGGCCAAGCAGCGAAGCTGCGGAGGCACCTATTGTGTTTCTATGATTTTTTTCTTCTGCCATTGAAGTCAATGGCAGCCCATAGAACCGACTGGTCGAAAGTTGTGAAATTTTGCACACTGATTGGGGACAGTCTCTTGAGTCATGTGACCAAGTTTCATGTTGGCAGCTCAAGCGCTCTAGCGCCACCAACAGGTCAAAGTTGGACGTGCGTTCACGCACGTAACTTTTGAACCGTTGGTCCGATTTTCAGGAAACAGGTGTTGTTGGAATCCTTTGACTTGCCCGAGTTCAACGCGCCCTATGACGTCATTTTCCGCCATGATGGATTTTCCGCCATCTTGGATTTTAGCCAAAGTGAAACTAACGTATCAGAGGTCACAAATTTTGTCCGATGGACACCAAATTTGACAAACATCATCATCAGACCATGCCTTACTAACGCATTGCTTTTTGTCTTCGGAACTATCACCGTTAGCCCCTAGCCGCCAATCAAAATTGGCGGCGAAGCCGCCAAACAGGAAGTGAGCTCATATCTCAGCAACCCTTGCATGTATCAAAAGCAAACTTAATAGATGGACTGATGACCTAATCAGGAGGACGCTCAAGAAATTTAGTGACCTTTGACCTCTAGGGGGCGCTGTAATTCAGAAGCATGCCTTTTGGCCTATAACTGCCGTTGTGCTTAGAATTACAATATACTAGTGATGTCTAGTAATACTGTGGAAGATCCTTATGCGGACAGATGGCAATTTCTGACTTCAACGTAATTGATTCGGCCGCCATATTGTATTTAATCGAAAACACTAATACGTTTTCGGAGGTCACAAATTTCATCTGATCCTCACCAAAATTGGCACAGACCATCTTCAGACCATGCCTTGTGAGTGTGTTGATTTCTGTAACAATTGACAGAAGCGTTTTCCCGTCGCAGCCAATCGAAATTCGTGGCGAAGCCGCCAAACAGGAAGTGAGCTCAGATCTCAGCAGCCTTTGCGTCTATCAAAACCAAACTTGGCATATGGACTTGGGATCCCATCGGGAGGACGTCCAAGCAGTTTGGTGACCTTTGACCTCCGGGGTGCGAAGCCGCCAAACAGGAAGTGAGCTCGTATCTAAGCTATCTTTGCATCTATCAAAACCAATCTTAGTATGGACGCCCAAGACATTTGGTGACCTTTGACCTCTGGGGTGCAAAGCCGCCAAACAGGAAGTGAGCTCATAAGCACCATTAAAAAAATTGGTGTTATTTGGTCTGTCGGTGGCTTTATAATTATCAAAAACGTGTGTGTTGGCGAATATATGTAATTCATCAGAAATGTGACATAACGGCAACACTTCCTCGTGTACTTCCTGGATGACTGCAGGGTCTGCCCACCCACCGGGTGATGGGGTACCTGGGATTCTCCGCCGCCGTGCCTCATCCCGAGGCCATGTGAATCTTAGCAATGCCGCAGCCCCGAAGGGATAGAGTGGACTTACTCGCTGTTAAACATCCAGTAAGTTCATTCACTATATATAGTCGACTTCACCAGAGTTTTCTCAGCGACGGTGTGTGTTTTGGACGGTTTTGAGCTGAGCATTGTGGGTAAATCACTCCCAATGAGCTTATTATTAGGGGCCAAGCAGCGAAGCTGCGGAGGCACCTATTGTGTTTCTATGATTTTTTTCTTCTGCCATTGAAGTCAATGGCAGCCCATAGAACCGACTGGTCGAAAGTTGTGAAATTTTGCACACTGATTGGGGACAGTCTCTTGAGTCATGTGACCAAGTTTCATGTTGGCAGCTCAAGCGCTCTAGCGCCACCAACAGGTCAAAGTTGGACGTGCGTTCACGCACGTAACTTTTGAACCGTTGGTCCGATTTTCAGGAAACAGGTGTTGTTGGAATCCTTTGACTTGCCCGAGTTCAACGTGCCCTATGACGTCATTTTCCGCCATGATGGATTTTCCGCCATCTTGGATTTTAGCCAAAGTGAAACTAACGTATCAGAGGTCACAAATTTTGTCCGATGGACACCAAATTTGACAAACATCATCATCAGACCATGCCTTACTAACGCATTGCTTTTTGTCTTCGGAACTATCACCGTTAGCCCCTAGCCGCCAATCAAAATTGGCGGCGAAGCCGCCAAACAGGAAGTGAGCTCATATCTCAGCAACCCTTGCATGTATCAAAAGCAAACTTAATAGATGGACTGATGACCTAATCAGGAGGACGCTCAAGAAATTTAGTGACCTTTGACCTCTAGGGGGCGCTGTAATTCAGAAGCATGCCTTTTGGCCTATAACTGCCGTTGTGCTTAGAATTACAATATACTAGTGATGTCTAGTAATACTGTGGAAGATCCTTATGCGGACAGATGGCAATTTCTGACTTCAACGTAATTGATTCGGCCGCCATATTGTATTTAATCGAAAACACTAATACGTTTTCGGAGGTCACAAATTTCATCTGATCCTCACCAAAATTGGCACAGACCATCTTCAGACCATGCCTTGTGAGTGTGTTGATTTCTGTAACAATTGACAGAAGCGTTTTCCCGTCGCAGCCAATCGAAATTCGTGGCGAAGCCGCCAAACAGGAAGTGAGCTCAGATCTCAGCAGCCTTTGCGTCTATCAAAACCAAACTTGGCATATGGACTTGGGATCCCATCGGGAGGACGTCCAAGCAGTTTGGTGACCTTTGACCTCCGGGGTGCGAAGCCGCCAAACAGGAAGTGAGCTCGTATCTAAGCTATCTTTGCATCTATCAAAACCAATCTTAGTATGGACGCCCAAGACATTTGGTGACCTTTGACCTCTGGGGTGCAAAGCCGCCAAACAGGAAGTGAGCTCATAAGCACCATTAAAAAAATTGGTGTTATTTGGTCTGTCGGTGGCTTTATAATTATCAAAAACGTGTGTGTTGGCGAATATATGTAATTCATCAGAAATGTGACATAACGGCAACACTTCCTCGTGTACTTCCTGGATGACTGCAGGGTCTGCCCACCCACCGGGTGATGGGGTACCTGGGATTCTCCGCCGCCGTGCCTCATCCCGAGGCCATGTGAATCTTAGCAATGCCGCAGCCCCGAAGGGATAGAGTGGACTTACTCGCTGTTAAACATCCAGTAAGTTCATTCACTATATATAGTCGACTTCACCAGAGTTTTCTCAGCGACGGTGTGTGTTTTGGACGGTTTTGAGCTGAGCATTGTGGGTAAATCACTCCCAATGAGCTTATTATTAGGGGCCAAGCAGCGAAGCTGCGGAGGCACCTATTGTGTTTCTATGATTTTTTTCTTCTGCCATTGAAGTCAATGGCAGCCCATAGAACCGACTGGTCGAAAGTTGTGAAATTTTGCACACTGATTGGGGACAGTCTCTTGAGTCATGTGACCAAGTTTCATGTTGGCAGCTCAAGCGCTCTAGCGCCACCAACAGGTCAAAGTTGGACGTGCGTTCACGCACGTAACTTTTGAACCGTTGGTCCGATTTTCAGGAAACAGGTGTTGTTGGAATCCTTTGACTTGCCCGAGTTCAACGCGCCCTATGACGTCATTTTCCGCCATGATGGATTTTCCGCCATCTTGGATTTTAGCCAAAGTGAAACTAACGTATCAGAGGTCACAAATTTTGTCCGATGGACACCAAATTTGACAAACATCATCATCAGACCATGCCTTACTAACGCATTGCTTTTTGTCTTCGGAACTATCACCGTTAGCCCCTAGCCGCCAATCAAAATTGGCGGCGAAGCCGCCAAACAGGAAGTGAGCTCATATCTCAGCAACCCTTGCATGTATCAAAAGCAAACTTAATAGATGGACTGATGACCTAATCAGGAGGACGCTCAAGAAATTTAGTGACCTTTGACCTCTAGGGGGCGCTGTAATTCAGAAGCATGCCTTTTGGCCTATAACTGCCGTTGTGCTTAGAATTACAATATACTAGTGATGTCTAGTAATACTGTGGAAGATCCTTATGCGGACAGATGGCAATTTCTGACTTCAACGTAATTGATTCGGCCGCCATATTGTATTTAATCGAAAACACTAATACGTTTTCGAAGGTCACAAATTTCATCTGATCCTCACCAAAATTGGCACAGACCATCTTCAGACCATGCCTTGTGAGTGTGTTGATTTCTGTAACAATTGACAGAAGCGTTTTCCCGTCGCAGCCAATCGAAATTCGTGGCGAAGCCGCCAAACAGGAAGTGAGCTCAGATCTCAGCAGCCTTTGCGTCTATCAAAACCAAACTTGGCATATGGACTTGGGATCCCATCGGGAGGACGTCCAAGCAGTTTGGTGACCTTTGACCTCCGGGGTGCGAAGCCGCCAAACAGGAAGTTAGCTCGTATCTCAGCAACCTTTGAACCTATAAAAACCAAACTTGGACTTATGGACTCGTGAACCGATCATGAGGACGCCCAAGACATTTGGTGACCTTTGACCTTTAGGATACCTGCAATTAGCGAAAATGCAAGTTGGCCTGTAACTTTTCACGTGTTAGACATGAAACTTGCTCTGACTGCTTACGGCCATAATGTCTCATTGAGCTAACAGCGTCGAGTTGCCGTGGTTACTCTGGCCTACTGCTTGGCCCCTTCATTGCTGCTTGCAGCTATATTTATTGGGGGCCAAGCAGCGAAGCTGCGAGGACCCCATTGTGTTTGTTAGTTTTCTTATTATTAGGGGCCAAGCAGCGAAGCTGCGGAGGCACCTATTGTGTTTCTATGATTTTTTTCTTCTGCCATTGAAGTCAATGGCAGCCCATAGAACCGACTGGTCGAAAGTTGTGAAATTTTGCACACTGATTGGGGACAGTCTCTTGAGTCATGTGACCAAGTTTCATGTTGGCAGCTCAAGCGCTCTAGCGCCACCAACAGGTCAAAGTTGGACGTGCGTTCACGCACGTAACTTTTGAACCGTTGGTCCGATTTTCAGGAAACAGGTGTTGTTGGAATCCTTTGACTTGCCCGAGTTCAACGCGCCCTATGACGTCATTTTCCGCCATGATGGATTTTCCGCCATCTTGGATTTTAGCCAAAGTGAAACTAACGTATCAGAGGTCACAAATTTTGTCCGATGGACACCAAATTTGACAAACATCATCATCAGACCATGCCTTACTAACGCATTGCTTTTTGTCTTCGGAACTATCACCGTTAGCCCCTAGCCGCCAATCAAAATTGGCGGCGAAGCCGCCAAACAGGAAGTGAGCTCATATCTCAGCAACCCTTGCATGTATCAAAAGCAAACTTAATAGATGGACTGATGACCTAATCAGGAGGACGCTCAAGAAATTTAGTGACCTTTGACCTCTAGGGGGCGCTGTAATTCAGAAGCATGCCTTTTGGCCTATAACTGCCGTTGTGCTTAGAATTACAATATACTAGTGATGTCTAGTAATACTGTGGAAGATCCTTATGCGGACAGATGGCAATTTCTGACTTCAACGTAATTGATTCGGCCGCCATATTGTATTTAATCGAAAACACTAATACGTTTTCGGAGGTCACAAATTTCATCTGATCCTCACCAAAATTGGCACAGACCATCTTCAGACCATGCCTTGTGAGTGTGTTGATTTCTGTAACAATTGACAGAAGCGTTTTCCCGTCGCAGCCAATCGAAATTCGTGGCGAAGCCGCCAAACAGGAAGTGAGCTCAGATCTCAGCAGCCTTTGCGTCTATCAAAACCAAACTTGGCATATGGACTTGGGATCCCATCGGGAGGACGTCCAAGCAGTTTGGTGACCTTTGACCTCCGGGGTGCGAAGCCGCCAAACAGGAAGTGAACTCGTATCTAAGCTATCTTTGCATCTATCAAAACCAATCTTAGTATGGACGCCCAAGACATTTGGTGACCTTTGACCTCTGGGGTGCAAAGCCGCCAAACAGGAAGTGAGCTCATAAGCACCATTAAAAAAATTGGTGTTATTTGGTCTGTCGGTGGCTTTATAATTATCAAAAACGTGTGTGTTGGCGAATATATGTAATTCATCAGAAATGTGACATAACGCCAACACTTCCTCGTGTACTTCCTGGATGACTGCAGGGTCTGCCCACCCACCGGGTGATGGGGTACCTGGGATTCTCCGCCGCCGTGCCTCATCCCGAGGCCATGTGAATCTTAGCAATGCCGCAGCCCCGAAGGGATAGAGTGGACTTACTCGCTGTTAAACATCCAGTAAGTTCATTCACTATAAATAGTCGACTTCACCAGAGTTTTCTCAGCGACGGTGTGTGTTTTGGACGGTTTTGAGCTGAGCATTGTGGGTAAATCACTCCCAATGAGCTTATTATTAGGGGCCAAGCAGCGAAGCTGCGGAGGCACCTATTGTGTTTCTATGATTTTTTTCTTCTGCCATTGAAGTCAATGGCAGCCCATAGAACCGACTGGTCGAAAGTTGTGAAATTTTGCACACTGATTGGGGACAGTCTCTTGAGTCATGTGACCAAGTTTCATGTTGGCAGCTCAAGCGCTCTAGCGCCACCAACAGGTCAAAGTTGGACGTGCGTTCACGCACGTAACTTTTGAACCGTTGGTCCGATTTTCAGGAAACAGGTGTTGTTGGAATCCTTTGACTTGCCCGAGTTCAACGCGCCCTATGACGTCATTTTCCGCCATGATGGATTTTCCGCCATCTTGGATTTTAGCCAAAGTGAAACTAACGTATCAGAGGTCACAAATTTTGTCCGATGGACACCAAATTTGACAAACATCATCATCAGACCATGCCTTACTAACGCATTGCTTTTTGTCTTCGGAACTATCACCGTTAGCCCCTAGCCGCCAATCAAAATTGGCGGCGAAGCCGCCAAACAGGAAGTGAGCTCATATCTCAGCAACCCTTGCATGTATCAAAAGCAAACTTAATAGATGGACTGATGACCTAATCAGGAGGACGCTCAAGAAATTTAGTGACCTTTGACCTCTAGGGGGCGCTGTAATTCAGAAGCATGCCTTTTGGCCTATAACTGCCGTTGTGCTTAGAATTACAATATACTAGTGATGTCTAGTAATACTGTGGAAGATCCTTATGCGGACAGATGGCAATTTCTGACTTCAACGTAATTGATTCGGCCGCCATATTGTATTTAATCGAAAACACTAATACGTTTTCGGAGGTCACAAATTTCATCTGATCCTCACCAAAATTGGCACAGACCATCTTCAGACCATGCCTTGTTAGTGTGTTGATTTCTGTAACAATTGACAGAAGCGTTTTCCCGTCGCAGCCAATCGAAATTCGTGGCGAAGCCGCCAAACAGGAAGTGAGCTCAGATCTCAGCAGCCTTTGCGTCTATCAAAACCAAACTTGGCATATGGACTTGTGATCCCATCGGGAGGACGTCCAAGCAGTTTGGTGACCTTTGACCTCTGGGGTGCGAAGCCGCCAAACAGGAAGTTAGCTCGTATCTCAGCAACCTTTGAACCTATCAAAACCAAACTTGGACTTATGGACTCGTGAACCGATCATGAGGACGCCCAAGACATTTGGTGACCTTTGACCTTTAGGATACCTGCAATTAGCAAAAATGCAAGTTGGCCTGTAACTTTTCACGTGTTAGACATGAAACTTGCTCTGACTGCTTACGGCCATAATGTCTCATTGAGCTAACAGCGTCGAGTTGCCGTGGTTACTCTGGCCTACTGCTTGGCCCCTTCATTGCTGCTTGCAGCTATATTTATAAACTATTATTATTGTTATTATTCCTCTGCCATTGAAGTCAATGGCAGCCCATAGAACCGACTGGTGAAAAGTTGTGAAATTTGGCACACTGATTAGGGACAGTCTGATGATTCATGTGACCAAGTTTCATGTCGGCAACTCAAGCCCTCTAGCGCCACCAACAGGTCAAACTTGGACGTGCGTTCACACACGTAACTTTTGAACCCTTGGGCCAATTTTCAAAAACCAGGTATCTTTGTAATCCTTGGACCAGCCCGAGTTCAACGCACCCTGTGACGTCATTTTCCGCCATGATGGATTTTCCGCCATTTTGGATTTTATCAAAAACACTTAAAATGTATTGGAGGTCACAATTTTTCTCTGATTTTCACCAAATTTGGCACAGAGCATCTTCAGACCAAGACAAATACAGCTCGTGCGTTTCGTCTTCGGAACTTTTACCGTTCGCTCATAACAGCCAATCAAATCTCGCTGCGAAGCCGCTAAACAGGAAGTGGGCTGATATTTCAGCAACCCTTGCACGCATCAGAACCAAACTTTGTACATTGACTCAGGACCCCATCAGGAGGAGGCTCCAGAAACTTGGTGACCTTTGACCTCTAGAGGGCGCTGTAATTAGCAAAAAAGCATTTTGGCCTGTAGCTGTTGATGTGTTTGGAATTTAAACTTGCTACTGGTGTCTGGTTATACTGTGGGAGGTCCTTAGGCTGACCCAGCTCAATTTGTGACATCATCATATTTGATTCGGCCGCCATATTGGATTTAATCAAAATCCCTTAAACATTTCCACAGGTCACAAAATGTATCCGATCTGCACGAAACTTCACACGGATGATCTTCAGCCTGAATGTAACATAGGCCTTGCTTTTCGGAAGGATATCTTAAACCGTTCGCCCGCAACAGCCAATCGAATTTGGCGGCAAAGCCGCCGAACAGGAAGTGAGCTCGCATCTTGGCCAATCTTGGGTTGTTTGACATCAAAATTCTTGTGACTGCTTAAAACTACATGCCTGATGTAACAGCATTGAGTTACCATGGCAACTCTGGCCTTTTTGTCCTGCCTGCTTGGCCCCCACATTGCTGCTTGCAGCTATATTTGGGGGCCAAGCAGCGAAGCTGCGAGGACCCCATTGTGTTTGTTAGTTTTCTTATTATAAACTATTATTATTGTTATTATTCCTCTGCCATTGAAGTCAATGGCAGCCCATAGAACCGACTGGTGAAAAGTTGTGAAATTTGGCACACTGATTGGGGACAATCTGATGATTCATGTGACCAAGTTTCATGTTGGCAACTCAAGCCCTCTAGCGCCACCAACAGGTCAAAGTTGGACGTACGTTCACGCACGTAACTTTTGAACCCTTGGGCCAATTCTCAAAAACCAGGTATCTGTGTAATCCTTGGACCAGCCCGAGTTCAACGCACCCTGTGACGTCATTTTCCGCCATGATGGATTTTCCGCCATTTTGGATTTTATCAAAAACACTTAAAATGTATTGGAGGTCACAATTTTTCTCTGATTTTCACCAAATTTCACACAGAGCATCTTTAGACAACGACTAATACAGGCCGTGGTTTTCGTCTTCAGAACTTTTACCGTTAGCCCGAAACAGCCAATCGAAATTCGCGGCGAAGCCGCAAAACAGGAAGTGGGCTCATATTTCAGCAAACCTTGCACGCATCAGAACCAAACTTGGTACATGGACTCAAGACCCCATCAGGAGGAGGCTCAAGAAATTTGGTGACCTTTGACCTCTAGAGGGCGCTGTAATTAGCAAAAAGGCATTTTGGCCTGTAGCTGTTGATGTGTTTGAAATTTAAACGTGCTACTGGTGTCTGGTTATACTTTGGGAGGTCCTTAGGCTGACCAATCTCAACTTGTGACATCAACCTTTTTGATTCGGCTGCCATATTGGATTTAATCAAAATCCCTTAAACATTTCCACAGGTCACAAAATGTATCTGATCTGCACAAAACTTCACACGGATGATCCTCAGCCTGAGCGTAACATATGACTTGATTTTCGAAAGGATATCTTAAACCGTTCGCCCGCAACAGGAAATAGAAATTGACGGCGAAGCCGCCGAACAGGAAGTGAGCTCGCATCTCGGCCAATCTTGGGTTGTTTGACATCAAAATTCTTGTGACTGCTTAAAACTACATGCCTGACGTAACAGCATTGAGTTACCATGGCAACTCTGGCCTTTTTGTCCTGCCTGCTTGGCCCCCACATTGCTGCTTGCAGCTATATTTATTATTATTATTATTCTGCCATTGAAGTCAATGGCAGCCCATAGAACCGACTGGTGAAAAGTTATGAAATTTGGCACACTGATTAAGGACAGTCTGATAATGCATGTGACCAAGTTTCATGTCGGCAGCTCAAGCCCTCTAGCGCCACCAACAGGTCAAAGTTGGACGTGCGTTCACGCACGTAACTTTTGACCCCTCTGGCCAATTTTCAAAAGTCAGGTATCTATGGAATCCTTGGACCAGCCCGAGTTCAACGTACCCTGTGACGTCATTTTCCGCCATGATGGATTTTCCGCCATTTTGGATTTTATCAAAAACACTTAAAATGTATTGGAGGTCACAATTTTTCTCTGATTTTCACCAAATTTGACACAGAGCATCTTCAGACCAAGCCAAATACGGGCCGTGGTTTTCGTCTTCGGAACTTTTACCGTTGGCCCATAACAGCCAATCGAAACTCGCGGCGAAGCCGCCAAACAGGAAGTGGGCTCATATCTCAGCAACCCTTGCACGCATCAAAACCAAACTTGGTCAATATACTCAGGACCCTATCAGGGGGAGGCTCAAGAAAATTGGTGACCTTTGACCTCTAGGGGGTGCTGCAATTAGCTAAAAGGCATTTTGGCCTGTACCTGTTGATGTGTTTGGAATTTAAACTTGCTACTGGTGCCTGGTTATACTGTTGGAGGTCCTTAGGCTGACCCAGCTCAACTTGTGACATCATCATATGTTATTCGGCCGCCATATTGGATTGAATCAGAATCCCTTAAACATTTCCACAGGTCACAAAATGTATCCGATCTGCACGAAACTTCACACAGATGATCTTCAGTCCGAGTCTAACATATCCCTTGCTTTTCGTAACGATATCTTAAACCGTTCGCCCGCAACAGCCAACCGAAATTGGGGGCGAAGCCGCCGAACAGGAAGTGGGCTCGCATCTCTGGCAATCTTGGGTTGTTTGACATCAAAATTCTTGTGACTGCTTAAAACTACATACCTGATGTAACAGCATTGAGTTACCGTGGCAACTCTGGCCTTTTTGTCCTGCCTGCTTGGCCCCCACATTGCTGCTTGCAGCTATATTTGGGGGCCAAGCAGCGAAGCTGCGAGGACCCCATTGTGTTTGTTAGTTTTCTTATTATTATAAACTATTATTATTATTATTCCTCTGTGCATTGAAACCAATGGCAGCCCATAGAACCGGCTATGGAAAAGTTATGAAATTTGGCACACTGATTAGGGACAGTCTGAATATTCTTCTGACCAAGTGTCATGTCGGCAGCTCAAGCCCTCTAGCGCCACCAACAGGTCAAAGTTAGACTTGTGTTCACGCACGTAACTTATGAACCCTTGGGCCAATTTTCAAAAACCAGGTATCTTTGTAATCCTTGGACCAGCCCGAGTTCAACGCACCCTGTGTCGTCATTTTCCGCCATGATGGATTTTCCGCCATTTTGGATTTTATCAAAAACACTTAAAATGTATTGGAGGTCACAATTTTTCTCTGATTTTCCCCAAATTTAACACAGAGCATCTTCAGACCAAGACTAATTCAGCCCGTGCTTTTCGTCTTCGGAACTTTTACCGTTCGCCTATAACAGCCAATCGAAATTCGCGGCGAAGCCGCCAAACAGGAAGTGGGCTCATATTTCAGCAACCCTTGCACGCATCAAAACTAAACTTGGTACATGGACTCAAAACCCCATTAGGAGGAGGCTCAAGAAATTTGGTGATCTTTGATCTTTAGGGGAGGCTGCAATTATAAAAAAGGCATTTTGGCCTGTAGCTGTTGATGTATTTGGAATTAAAACTTGCTACTGGTGCCTGATTAAACTGTTGGAGGTCCTTAGAATGACCCAGCTGAATTTGTGACATCATCATATTTGATTAGGCCGCCATATTGGATTTAATCAAAATCCCTTAAACATTTCCACAGGTCGCAAAATGTGTCCGATCTTTATGAAACTTCACACGGATGATCTTCAACCCGAGTCTAATATAGGCCTTGCTTTTCGGAGGGATATCTTAAACCGTTCGCCCGCAACAGCCAATCGAAATTGGCGGTGAAGCCGCCGAACAGGAAGTGAGCTCGCTTCTCGGCCAATCTTGGGTTGTTTGACATCAAAATTCTTGTGACTGCTTAGAACTACATACCTGACGTAACAACATTCAGTTATTATGGCAACTCTAGCCTTTTTGTCCTGCCTGCTTGGCCCCCACATTGCTGCTTGCAGCTATATTTATTATTATTATTCTGCCATTGAAGTCAATGGCAGCCCATAGAACCGACTGGTGAAAAGTTATGAAATTTGGCACACTGATTAGGGACAGTCTAATAATGCATGTGACCAAGTTTCATGTCGGCAGCTCAAGCCCTCTAGCGCCACCAACAGGTCAAAGTTGGACGTGCATTCACGCACGTAACTTTTGACCCCTCTGGCCAATTTTCAAAAGTCAGGTATCTATGGAATCCTTGGACCAGCCCGAGTTCAACGCACCCTGTGACGTCATTTTCCGCCATGATGGATTTTCCGCCATTTTGGATTTTATCAAAAACACTTAAAATGTATTGGAGGTCACAATTTTTCTCTGATTTTCACCAAATTTGACACAGAGCATCTTCAGACCAAGCCAAATACGGGCCGTGGTTTTCGTCTTCGGAACTTTTACCGTTGGCCCATAACAGCCAATCGAAACTCGCGGCGAAGCCGCCAAACAGGAAGCGGGCTCATATCTCAGCAACCCTTGCACGCATCAAAACCAAACTTGGTAAATATACTCAGGACCCTATCAGGGGGAGGCTCAAGAAAATTGGTGACCTTTGACCTCTAGGGGGTGCTGCAATTAGCTAAAAGGCATTTTGGCCTGTACCTGTTGATGTGTTTGGAATTTACACTTGCTACTGGTGCCTGGTTATACTGTTGGAGGTCCTTAGGCTGACCCAGCTCAATTTGTGACATCATCATATGTTATTCGGCCGCCATATTGGATTGAATCAGAATCCCTTAAACATTTCCACAGGTCACAAAATGTATCCGATCTGCACTAAAATTCACACAGATGATCTTCAGTCCGAGTCTAACATATCCCTTGCTTTTCGTAACGATATCTTAAACAGTTCGCCCGCAACAGCCAACCGAAATTGGGGGCGAAGCCGCCAAACAGGAAGTGGGCTCGCATCTCGGGCAATCTTGGGTTGTTTGACATCAAAATTCTTGTGACTGCTTAAAACTACATACCTGATGTAACAGCATTGAGTTACCGTGGCAACTCTGGCCTTTTTGTCCTGCCTGCTTGGCCCCCACATTGCTGCTTGCAGCTATATTTATTATTATTATTATTATTAGGCTATTATTATTTTTATCATCGCCAGATAGTTCTCCCAAAGAACCTTGATTAGGCTAGCTCCGCTTTAAACCTCTTCTGGTTCCCCGGAGAAATACGTAGCCATTTGATTCCATGGTAACAAATTATGACGTAATAATTCAGCACATTGCATATTCATTGCAGTTCACTTCTAACAAAATAAATCCACTTCACCCACAGGTTAATATGAGTGAGCAAGCAGATCAAAACCTTTCATGGGCAAAGGTAAGATTGTAATTATTGTTTTGTTATATTGTTATGTTATTATTGCTATTCTCCTTAATGTAGGCTACTGTAACCTTACCATGCCATTATTGTTATTATATTGATTGAATGACTTTATTGTTTATTTGCTATTCTCATATTCATTGTTTATTTTCATTGTGAAACACAAATGTACTCCATTGTTTAGGTTATCCATGTCCGTCCTATCCCAACTCAACTGTCTGTGAGTATATCCTACAGGGCCGGTCTGTTAGACAGACACACACACACACACACACACACACACACACACACACACACACACACACACACACACACACACACACACACACACACATACACAATCACTGCAGATGTGTCTCCCGCAAACTCAGCCCTGTAGGACACACACCAAACACTGCAGCTTAACCATCTTAGGGCCAGATAGGCTACACACAGCACTACAGAACCACATCAGGGCCAGAACAGCTAAACACACATAGCAGAACAGCTAGAGTAGACCCAAAACCATATTAGGACCAGCATACAAATGAAAACTCCAATGCAGGCTGTGTCAATTAATCAAGAGTGTTTGTGTGAATGTGTGTGTGTGTGTGTGTTTGTGTTTAGAATGAGGAGGATGACTGCAAGAGCAGCGGCACCTTTGATGTAGAGAACTGCGGTGACTGCTACATCAGTGATGTGTCCAGCTGCAGTGAGGTGAGGAGAGTCCAGCACAGAGTAGAGTAGGTTGGAGAGGAGAGAAAAAGAGAGAAGAATAGAGGAGAGGAGTGGAGTAGAGGGGAGTGGAATAGAGTAAAGTAGAATAGAGTCCTTTAATAGCACTAGAGATAAGCACATGGCTGTATAAAATGTAGGTTGGCCAAGCTCTTTGACTTAAGTGTGTGTGTGTGTGTGTGTGTGTGTGTGTGTAGCTTGAGTTGGACCTTAAGGAGAGCAGGTGTGATAGTGCCCTGATGACCGACCCTGCTGTCCAGAACTATCTTGTTCCTCCTCCCTCCGTCATGGTAAAGCACCTTCACTTTTAATGTATCTCTGTGGCAGGCAGGCCTCTGTCTGTGTGTATGTGTGTGTGTCTCTGTGTGTGTGTGTGTGTGTGTTTGTGTGTGTCTGTGTGTGTGTGTGTGTGTGTGTGTGTGTGTGTGTGTGTGTGTGTTCGTTTAATCACACATCTGGTGTTTGTTTCTCAGCATGGGGTTTCCTTCTGCAATACACTGTATTCCTTCCCATAATAACCCACTACCCACTTAGGAGAAATAATCTACTCCAATGTAGGTTAGCTAGGCTCTGTGACTTAAGTGTGTGTGCGTGCGTGCGTGTGTTTCTTCACCTAAGTTGGACCTTAAGGAGAGCAGTATTCCTGCCCTGAGGACCGACCCTGCCGTTGACCTTGGAGACGCCTTTGACCTCTTTGAGGTAGGAGAGACGGACAGTCTGACCCATAGTGCAGACGAGAGATCTGAATGTGACAGGCTATCAACGACAATACATATCAACGAGGGCTAAACACACATCGCTAGAACCTGATTGGTTACCTGATTCATTTTTAACAGGTAGTACAATTAATGTGTGTGTGTGTGTGTGTGTGTTTGTGTGCTCATATGTGCGTGTGTGTTTGTTTAGACTGAGGATGAGGAGGAGACCAGCACCACCAGCAGCAGCAGCAGCAGTAGCACCAGCGGCGGCTCATCTGGATCTGTGGCCGCCTGCGCCCTGTCCAACTCCTCCAGCAACAGTGAGGTGAGACTGCTGTAGCAGAGACGGTTTATAAAGTAACTAGACAATCTTTGGCTGTACTGTAGGCTGGGGCTATGACCCCTATCTGACCTTTATCTTACACCTGACATAGATTGCAGTGACAGCTGTCTGTCTGTGTCTCTGGACTGACAGAGGGATAAATATGCGTGTTTACTGTGACTAAGGTGTATGTGTATGTGTGTGTGTGTGTTTACTATGAAAAGGATGACCACAAGAGTAACAGCAGCACCATTACCATTGAGAAAGGGAATTGTGGTGACTGCTATCTCAGCGATGTGTCCAGCTGCAGTGAGGTGAGGAGAGTCCAGCACAGAGTAGAGGAGAGTAGGTTAGAGAAGAGGAGAGGGGAGTAGAATAGAATAGAGAGGAGTAGAGGATATCAGTACTACAGATAAGCACATGGCTGTGTCAAATGTACGTTGGCCAGGCTCTATGACTTAAGTATGTGTGTGTGTGTGTGTGTGTGTGTGTGTGTGTGTGTGTGTAGCTTGAGTTGGACCTTAAGGAGAGCAGGTGTGTAAGTACCCTGAAGACCGACCCTGCTGTCCAGAACTCTGGACTTCTGGTCTCTCCCCCAGTCATGGTAAAACACCTTCATTTTTATGTTTCTCTGTGGCAGGTAGGTGTGTGTGCATGTTTGTGTGTGTATGTGTATATGTATGCCTGTGTGGATGTTTGTGTGTGAGTGTGTGTGTGTGTGTGTTTCATTATACAGTACATGTGGTGTTTGTTTTTAAGCATAGGGTGTCGTTGTGAAATACTCTGTATTCCTTCCCATGATAACTCACTAATGAGTAAAATTCTATGTGAGTGTATGTATGTGTGTGTGTGTGTGTGTGTGTGTGTGTGTGTGTGTGCGTGTGCGTGCGTTTGTGTGTAGGTGCAGATGTATGACCTTCCACCGCGTCCTGCCCGTCCCGTGCTGCAGTGCTGGGAAGACCCCCAGGTGGCCTCTTGCCGGAAGACGGACCGCCTCTTCAGCACCCCAACTGACCACGACTGGGTCACCATGAGCGCTCCGGCCCTCTACAGGACCGAGAGCGACCTCACCCTGGTCAGCTTGGATGAGGACGACGCTCCCAGGGCAGGTGTGGAGCCGGTCGCCCCTGTGCTGGTCAGCAGCTCTGGGGGAGAGAGCGCGGCCGTAAGCGGTGGCGGCCTGTCCGAGGCCTGGGCAGAGCTGGAGTGCGTGCTGGAGAGCAACAGGGCCAGCTTGCAGCAGGAGGTGACCGTTCACCTGGACGGCGTGCAGGACAAACTGACCGCCGAGCTGCAGCTCCGCAAGCGCCTTCGTGAGGAGGAGCGCTGGGCTGAACGCCACCGGCAGGGGGGGCGGCTGGAGAGCCTGCCCATGTGGCTGCGTCGCCTTGGTGATGTCCTGAAAGGCCTGGTGAAGACGAGGCCGAAGAGTGGCAGGATTGTACCGGCCGATAGCGCCGCAACAGCAGCATCAGCGGGCGCCGAAGTCTCCGGGCACAAGGAGCTCTGCCACGTGGCACAGAGCGCCTGCCATTCACAGGTCGTCCTGGAGAGGGCGCGGGCGAAATATGCGCAGGTCAAGGAGCGCCAGGCGACCGCGCACGATGTGGAGATTCTCGGCCAGGTCCTGGAACAGCTGGACGACCTGGAGAGAAATTTCCAGAAAAGGCAGGAGCTGATGTTGAATGAGGTGGAGAGCACACTCAACAGGCTGCTCGGGACAGAGAAGGTGAGTCTCACACACACACACTCTTCCACACACACACACACACACGGCTCACTGGAGCTATATTTGACTGATGGTCTCATTTCAGTCTGGAGGGCCAGTGGACCTGGAGGAGGAGAAGAGGAGCAAAGAGGACATGAATAGCAAACCCAAGAAGAAGGGTCTGAAGAGGTGTGTGTGTGTGTGTGTGTGTGTGTGTGTGTCAATGTATTTGTGTTGGAGGGCTAACTTGTGTCTTGAGGATGTTTTATAGTAGCCTGTCCCTGGAGTTGACGTGTGTGTGTGTGTGTGTCTGTGGAGGCTGTAAGGGGTAGATGGATTCAGGCTGGGTCTTAAAGTGATTTGTAGACTCAGTATGACCAGGGGAAAGAGATTGTCTGTCTGTCTTTGTTTGTGTTTGTGTGTGTGTGTGTTTGTGCATGATTATGTTGGTCATGTCTTGTTTTCTGCTCACAGGTTCTTCAAGTCCCTTTGCTGCCTCAACTAGAGATCACCATCACTGTACTACGGGCTGCGGGTACAAGGCCGACTCCTCCATACCATGTTGAAGTGTCCCTAGAGTGCTCCCGATGTGCAGATTGGCGCCTTACATGGCAGCCTCTGCCATCGGTCCCCTAGAGCAAGACACTGAACCCTAAAGGGCTCCGGATGAGCAGATTGGCGCTTTACTGTATATGGCAGCCTCTGCCGTCAGCCTTTTTGAGCAAGACACTGAACCCTAAAGTGCTCCCGATGCACAGATTGGCGCCCTACATGGCAGCCTCTGCCATTGGTCTTCTTGAGCAAGCTAAAGTGTTTTGCAAATGCAGTCCATTTCACTTCATTTCATGTAGTACAGTGTAATTACTACTCGCAGCACTATTTCCTCTTTTTAAAAATCAATAAAATTACCTTCATGGTATCTGTGTTGTCTGTGATGTTTATGCTTAGGAGGTGTAGCCTGCAGTGTACTCATGTCTCATAACTCACTGAGTTAGCAACACTGAAAGCACAAACACTACTTTGCACAGTTTGCAATTTTGTAAGACACACTTCGCAAAACTGTAGGCACAATTCACTGCACAGCACTCTTTTTGTAGAACTTTAAAAGCAACTCACTGCTTACGCCCACTTTCTAAATATCCAACACACTCCTAGCAAAATCATATACACGTATGGCTATTATGTACGCTGTTTTGCCAACTGTCTGGCACACGGTCACATCATGAAAACTATTTCAGATAATTAAGTTCACTTTGCAATCAGCCTAAGCAGTGAAAATAAGGCACAGAGAAGATGCCCGTGTGGAGCACAATGGAGGTAGCAGGAAGAGTGAGAATTAGAGGAGGCCTAGGAAGAGGATGTGGAGGTGAAGAAGTAGGAGCAAGAGGACAAGGAGGTGAAGAAGCGAGAGGGAGAAGACAACAAGGACAAGGAGGTGAACTTAAGTCAGAGGAAGAGGACAAGGAGGAGCATAGGAGGGGAATAGGAAGGGTATAAGACCCGAGGTAAAACTGCTACCTCACCAAGCAAACAATGGGATCAAATGACATAAACATGTGAAGACAGAAGTTAATGGTGATGTGATTGGATCATGAAATATGAAATGGTTCACACACACCACGGGGGAACAGGGTGTCTATGGGCCTCTCTCATTCGTCTTTTTATCTATCCTCCCTTCCTTCCTCGGTCCTCGTTCCCACTGATCTAGATAAAGAATGATGGGGCGGCAACAATGGGATAGTCTATCCAGCGTTCTTTATACAGTAGATCAGTGGGAACGAGCCTGCCGGATCGAGGAGAGAGATTGATTGAGAAGGGGCCTATATGCTTACATGCACTAAAAAAGTGGCTACACCTCCAGCACATCCAAATGTGAGTGATGGCTGTGCTGAGAGAGGATCACGCAAGGTCATACACCAGTAATGAGAGTCAGCCCACACACCAGAAGCACAACAGATACTCTTTTTATTGTTTGTTCAAATTTATGAGGCTAACAATTCAATAATTACAAAGATTCCAACTTGTGATTTTTTTTTTAAAAGGAAAAAAAAAAGCAGTAGTGTACATACGGAGGAAATCAGTCCTGTTCTCTTGAGTAAGAACAGCTGGGTTGAGTAGGGTAGGGCATTAAGTACACTCACACACACACACTCACTCACTCACACACACACCCAAACACACACACACGCACAAAAAAACAATCAAGAGAATTTCCTTGGACTAAAACATGTGCAAGTTTCATACAGTGTTTCTGAAAGTCTGGGGAGGGGAGGGGGAATGAAATAACTGATTTTTTTTTTTTTGCCGTCAGTCATCCAAAGACAACTTTAAATGCTTAAGGGGACAGCCTGTTTGCAGCCTGTAGTCTGTAACGTGGTAGGGCCATGAAGGCACACGATAACGTGAATGTGGGTATATGTGTGTGTGACTTAAAAAAAAAAACGAAACCCAACATATTAGAAATATTGTCCATTATTTTCTCTTCTTAAATTCAAAAGCAAAGTGTTTGTGAACATCAGACAATGTAGGTAAGGGTGGGTGGTTTGTGAAGAGGGTTAAGTGTATATTCATATATATATATATATATACGTATAGAGGTGAGAGTCCGTCCCATGTTGCCTCTACATTATTGGACACCATGTGAAGTTCATGGAGCTCAATGAAGTTGGTAGTGAGCAGATTCTGGGAGGGTTGGGCAGGGTGGGGTGGGAGAGTATGTGTGTGTGTGTGTGTGTGTGTGTGTGTGTGTGTGTGTGTGTGTGAGAGAGGGGGGTAGGGGGTATCGCACCAGCCTTAAAATGTAGCACACAGAGTTAAGCAGCAGCAGCAGCAGCAGCTGAAGAGTGTAGCAGTTTAAAATCCTATGGGTTGTGTGTGTGTGTATGTGTATGTGTGTGTGTATATGGGTGTGCATGTGTGGTCCATTCTCTCTTTATTCTTTTTTTTTTCTTAAAACAAGTTGCATCATCTATAAAAGTCTGTCTTCAATTCATATGAAGTCTTTTTTTTTTCCTCTGTAATTTCTTTAACCCCCCATTTTTTCCCTCTCGTTCACATGATACGGCTTGATATATCGTGGCAAATTTACCTAAGGTTAAAACATGAATGTTACAAAGGCTGTGTGAAACTGTATAATTGAGAGACAACAAAAATGCAATAAAAGTGCCCACTGGGTTTGGCTAAAAACCTCCAGTCTGGTGAATGAATGCCACAGACTCCCGGAGTCTGGTAAACATCGATCATTTAGCTGTTCAGTCTCTTCTGTGCTCTAGTCTCTCCAGAGTCCAGATACGGAAGGAAGATCCTGAAACACATTTCAGAACCACTGATGCAGGCCGGTCACGTGACGTCAGGTCAGGTCCTGCCTATGGGCCTGGGGTAGGAAAGCATTCCTCTTCGTCCCACGATTCCGCTTTCCGTAGTTTCGTGACGGACCACCGGCCTCCTCTCCTCACCATTGGACGAGATTACCGCCGCAGGAGAAAAGTTAAAAAAAAAAAAAAAACCTCAAGTCTCTTGCTCCCCATCTCTCCCTCTGTTTCTTTCTGTTTGCTTTGAGCTGTTGCTGTGGTCAGGCAGTGGTAGGGACAGACCAGGACGTGTCTCTCTCTCTGGAAGTCTCCAACCTCAACATCCTGATGCAGATTCAGCTCTCTGCAGTACTTCTCTAAATATTTGCATTTTACTAAATTAAAAAAAAAAAAAAAAGAAAAAACATCACAGGAAAATGGCATGGAATTATTTTCTCTCTTACAAGTCTAACACCAATTATTTGACCCTGTAGGCTAAAATACAACCTGATCCTCTGCAAATAAAGGACAGTCTTCTTTTGTCTGCTGACAATTCCAAAATGGTTGCCTTAGGTTTGCAGCACAGTAAAAGATATCATTACACATATATACCCACCCTGCACTCAAGCCCAATCACCAGCATTAATATCATCATTGCATCCAAGTGACAGACAAGACTTGGCTTTCTATGTTTTGTCTGGGTTTTTTTTCCAACCTTGCTGATGTGGTGGTGAGGTCCTCACAAACAAATACAAATAGGATCAAAGTAAAACAATGGAGGTTTGGGTGGTGAGGTGCAGTGTGTCTGTGTGTGTGTATGTGTGTGTGTGTGTGTGTGTGCGTGTTCTTTTTCGTTTTTTTTTTTTTTTGTTTCGTGGTAGCATGGGAGTCTGAGTCTGCTCTTGGCACTTTTAATGTTCCTAGTTGCATGGGATAGGTTTGAGCGTGAGCGTGTGTGTGTCTGTGTGTGTGCGTGTGTTTGATTGCGTGTTTCTGTGAGTGTGTGGGCCAGAGGTCCTCAGCCATCCAGGGCGTGGTCGAGCCCATCGAGGGTCAGCTGACTGCGGTGGGGCGAGTTGGGGCTCGGAGGGCTGCTGGGGTTGGAGGAGTTGGAAGGGGTGGAGTGTTTGGTGGAGTCCGAGTCAGGCTGAGAGAGAGAGAGAGAGAGAGAGAGAGAGAGAGAGAGAGAGAGAGAGAGAGAGAGAGAGAGAGAGAGAGAGAGAGAGGTTCATCATTCATGTTATCGTTCAAATGATGTCTTGACCTGACCGTGGTACTGTATGTACAGTAGTACATTGTAGCAGTTTGCACCACAGTGCCCTGTATCTTAATACCTACAGTAGACTAACCCATGTCAAAAAATAGTACTCTTCACATTCTACATTTTGTTGCATTGTACACATTGAATTTCTTTGGCAATATTATTAACATTCATGGCGAGAAAGGGAGACGAAGAGAACAGTGTGAAAGAGAGACCGAGCCAAGGAGGAGAAGAAGAGAATGCGAAAGAAAAAATGGGGGGGGGGGGGGGCAAACCGGGGATGAAGAAGAATGGGAGCAATTGGGAACAACAAAGATGGACGGAAAAAGAGAGCAATATACAGACACACAGACAGAGAGAAACTAAGTCGAGACAGGGACATACTGTAACAGGAGGAAAAGATAGAGCAGACGCAAAAAGTTTCAGGGGGGACGAGCAGGAAAAAAAATAACAATGTTACTACTAGGGCATTTAAAATTGATAACAACTCCCTGCTCCTGCTGAATCACTTGGGGCCCACTGACATGACTAGGCCACTCCGTGTACTGGCTCTCACTCTTAGAAGTGGGACAAAACCTCTCCTCTGCCCAAACCTCTCTAAGCTCTGTTTGTCCTATCCGAGTTCCTGTTGCTGGGTCATGGGTTTGTTACACATTAGGGATGAATATTCAGACATGCAATTACTAAGTTGCCTTAAATAAAAAAATATCTGATAAATGACTATATGCAAAAATGCTCTAAAACGAGTGAGTGGGTGTTTCGAGGGCGTATATACAAACACCGGCTGAGACAGTGCCACCCAGTGGGACTGGGGTGAATTACACACTCACCTCTCTATCAAAGTCACCGTCTGGGTCAGATATATTACGGGACGAGCCAGCGCCTACAAAGTCCCCTCCTCCTGCAGAGCAATCACAAAAGCACACACACATATACACGTTGGATATATTATCAAATGCACACACATAAACACACACATACATATAATAACACCTTAAATATATTCTCAAATGCAGTCTTTCCAGGCTTGAAGATGTGGATGTGCGTGTGGAGTGCATCTGTGAGGGTCTCACCAAAGGCAGTGTGTGTGTGTGTGTGTGTGTGTGTGTGTTTGTGTTTGTGTGAGAGTGAGTGAGAGTGTGCGTGAGAGTGAGAGTGAGTGTGAGTGTGTGTGAATGCATGTGGAGTGTGTGTGTGTGTGTGTGTGTGTGTGTGAGAGTGAGTGAGAGTGTGCGTGAGAGTGTGCGTGAGAGTGAGAGTGAGTGTGAGTGTGTGTGAATGCATGTGGGGGTGGTGTGTGTGTGTGTCTCACCAGAGGCGGTGCGTGTGATGTGGGTCTTGCTCCTCTGCTGTCGGGAGATGCTGGAGAGTGGGCGAGGCTTATCCTTGGCTGGGTCCTCCTGGGAAGAGTGCACACTCTGTACCGACACATAGACATATGCAACAAAGTGAGACACAAACACACACACACACACACACACACACACACACACACACACACACACACACACACACACACACACACACACACACACACACACACACACACACACACACACACACACACACACACACACACACACACACACAGCAGCACAGTGTGATCTGTACAATAAAACTCAAGCCATTCAAAAACTTCTGAAAGACAACATTCATATAGACAAACAGATAGCAAATTGGCCCACAGCGGATGTAACACACAACAGGACATTACTCTTGCTGCTCTCTCTTGTTGGACTGAGCAACGCTGGATGGTGCTGGATCCTTCTAACGCTGGCTGAAACCCAACTGGAGCTCACCAGCACTGGAGCTACGCTACCACACTTCGATAGAGAAATCTCTAATAGAAGAATCAGGAAGGCTGAGAGCATGTTGTTCATACTTTTGTTTAAAATGCGTCTGTGGCGAACTGATGCTAAGTGGACAGTCGGGACTAGGGCTGTTTGATTTTGCCCAAAATAAAATCCCGAAATTTGTAAACAAAACAAAGAAACAAAAAAACAATCTCTTTGGGATTTACCCTAGTTTAAGTGAAAAGTCCATTTTACGATTTCACATTTTTAACATCTTCCTAAATACATAATCACGATTACGATTTAAAATTGATTGATCAAACAGGCCTAGTCTAGACAGGTCAATGTTTACACATGTATCCAAGGTGTATACAGATGTTGTTGGCAAGCTTGCGTTTAGATTTTGTGTATTCACACTGTCAACGGCATATTCATTAGCGTTATTGGGGATGTATCTCAAAAGATATAGGGGCAAAATTGTCAATTTACATTGTGTCTTGGTGGTCGCTTATTACTTGTATTTAGTGCTGTTCAGTTGTAGTCAGATAATCCAAGAAGCATTTTAAACACTCGTATTTATTAGTCGACCTGTTGCAATTGTTAATCTAAGGGTATATTTTAATCTAACAGACAATTTCAACCGAGACACACTGAGTCCATGGGGAGGTGTATGATCGCTTAATAATGTCTGAAATTAGGCAGTCTTAATAGAGCACAGAGCGTAAGCAGAACAGCAATAAACAAACAGTCAGGGGGGAAGGCAGATCATCTACCCACGGCCCACACACACGGAGAAAGCCATAATGGTATGACAAAAGAGAGTGGGATTGGTGGGAAAGGGGGATAGGAAAGACTGATGGGAAAACGTGATACAGATAGAAAAGGGAAGTAAAAAGATAAGAAGATAGGAAGTAGTGTAGAGGCTCTTTCAGGTACAAAGCGGCTTGGGCAGCAATTAACTATTATTTTCGAATTAATCTGTTTGATTGATATTCTCGACTAATTATGACAGTTGTTTGATCGATAAAATATCAAATGCTATCGTTTTTGTCCATGCACTGAAGATATGAAGTTTTGGAAACAATAACGGTCATCAAAGCCCAGTTGCACAGTCGCAGCGTTGTGTCTGAAGGCCCCAGAGAGAGGAGGGGAGTTATTGAGGTTTGAGGGTTCAAGTGGGGGGGGCTTTGGGGAGGGTGGGGGTGGGGGGTACGCGGGCCTACCCTTCCCAGGGAGGAGGTGGAGGGAGAGGAGGAAGAGGAGGAGAGTTGCGGCAGGCTCGTCTGCGAGGACGGCTCCTTCTGCAGGTAGAGCCCGGCTGAGGCGCAGCTCAGGTGGTAGACGTGCTCGAAGTTGGTCGGCGGGGAGATCAGGGCGTGGTGGCGGGAGGAGGAGGGGGAGGGAGACTCACTCGGCTGCTGCAGCCCCAGAGAGAGAGGAGGAGAGAGAGAGAGAGAGACGAAGAGACGGACGGACGGACGGAGGGAGGAAGGTGGGGGGGGGGGGGGGGGGCAGAGCAGAGAGGGAGTATAGGAGAGAGTAGAGGCAGAGAGAGGAGGAGAATGAGGAGTGAGAAAGGAGAAAAAGGGAAGAGCAGAAAAGGTAGAGGCACAGAGAGCGGAAGGGGAGGAGAGGAAGACAAGTGTACAATAGGAAAGAGGGCAGAGAGAAAGAAGAGGAGAGAGAGAAAAGGAAGAGAAAACAGAAAAAGAAGAGGCCAGAGAGAAAGGAGGACAAAGAAAAGGAGGAAGAGATAAAGAAGAAAGGGCAGAGAGAAAAAAGGAGGGGGGAGAGAGAAAGAGGAGGAAGGCGAGGAAGGTGGAGGGGAGGGGAAATGGAGAAGAGAAAGGAGAAGAGGAGAAAAGGAGAGATTGTGGGAGGAGAGTGTGAGGAAAGAGGGTCTGTGTGTCTTGCAGGAGGTGGGAGAAGGGTAATAATCAGAGGGAGTGAGAAAATGGCATCCAAAAAAAGGAGGAAAGTCATGCTGAGAAGGTTCAAAGGAGGTGAGGGTGGAGGTCTATGTGTGTACCATTACAACCCAGCTGAACGTATCATTTTCAGAGTCAGCCATTTTGGCTCTTGCTTGTTGTTGTTGGGGGTTGTCATTTTGAAGTGGCCATTATGGCTCAGTTTCTGAACAGGGAATAGGAATTAGAGCAATCCCATTACCAAAGGCAGGTCCATGAGGGCCTGCATGCCGTCGCCTGGTCCCATGTGCGCCACGTGGTTGAAGTTGGTCGGGTTGGAGATCATCTTGGACCTCAGCTCTGGGTCTCGGAGCATCTCTCTGAGACGCCAAGGAAAAACAAAAACAACCAATTAAAAACTGCTATTTGGTGAACTGTTTATTTCTGCTGTTTATGGAGAAAAACGAGCGGCTCTGAAAGCTGTTGGACCCGGAAGGCCAATTTATTATCCAATTATTGCATCATCACTTAATACGGAATCGGCGGACGTGGGCAGAGGAAACTCCCCTCCGCCACGTGTCGGGGAGTTCTTCGCCTCCCTTGTCTATTAACCCCGCTGAGGAGGACACCTCGGAGGCTGTTATCCCTTACATAAGGCATGGTCAATACTTTGGTGAAAACATTTTTGATTCCAATTATCTTGACATACTACTAGCGTTCTTTTCGCCATTTAGCTGATCCTAGCCACGATTTTCTCCAGCCAACAATGGGCGTCGCCATGACACCTCTCTTTTAATGTCGTGGTAGACAGTGCTTGACGTATCCTAAGCCATGTAAAAGCGAACTTTTATATTTTTCCGTCTGCCTGCTGAGAGTGCACTAAGTTATAATGTAGAATGACCAAATGGGCAGAAGACGAAAACCGGGCCGATTTCCAGGTTGAAGGAGTATGATGGATAGGGCTCTGCTTTCAGGTAAAAAAAAAAAAACTACACTGTCGCTTTGTGACCCTCCGGGAGACGTGATGTTGCCGTGGCGACGCCCTCTCACCTCCTCTGCTGCAGCCGCTCCTCCTCGGGCACCTTGAAGAGGAACTTCCGCTTGCTGCGCGTGCGCACCATCAGCTTCTTGCTGTTCTCCGACGTCTCGGGGATGGACAGCTCACAGCCCTCTGGAGGAGGAGAGGAGAGAGAAGGAGCGATGAGGAGGAGGAGGAGGACAAGGGGGAACGAGAGAGTGGAAGAGGCAGAGAGAGAGAGAGAAGAGAATGGAGAGAGGAGAGAGAGATGGTGAGATGCACCAAAGAAAGGAGCAACAGAGAAAAAAAAGAAAGAAAGTAAAAGGGGAGTAAGGATCGACAGAGAAAGAAAGGCAAAAGAGAGAGTAGGAAACAAAGAAAAAATAAAGTTCAGTCCAGTGGTCTAATTCAACTCATACTGTGTGAGCATGTGTATGTCTGTGTGGTTGTGTAGGTGTCAGTTGTGTGTTTTGCGTGCGTGTGTGTGTGTGTGTGTGTGTGTGTGTGTGTGTGTGTGTGTGTGTGTGTGTACGTCCATGCACACTCCTAGACCCTTCTTGGCTCTGTGCGTGAGCGCACACACACACACACACACACACACACAGAGTAGGTGTTGATGAATGAGGTCACTTGGGTTTACACCAAACAGAGGCACCTTTATCTGCAGGGCCATCGGCCAAGAGCTACGAGGAAATGTGTTGGGAGAGGAGGAGGAGGAGAGACACACAGCCAGAGAGCCGCCGCTCAGGATAGGGAGGGAGGGGTGGGGAATGAATAGAGAGAGAGAGGGAGAGGGAGAGGGAGAGAGAGAGGGAGAGAGGAGGAGGAATGGAGAGAGAGAGAGAGAGAGAGAGAGAGAGAGAGAGAGAGAGAGAGAGAGAGAGAGAGAGAGAGAGAGAGAGAGAGCAGCCACTGGTGACTGGCTGGGAGCCGTGTGCGTCTGAAGGGCCAAACCAGAGATCTGGACCAGACTACACTGCAAGCACAGTGAAGCAGGGTAGGTGGGGAGGAGTGGAGGAGTGGAGAGGAGAGGAGAGGAGTGGAGAGGAGAGGAGAGGCCGTCTCAAGTGCTTACTGGTGGCAGAGTGGGGACTTGAGTAGGAGACAATTAAAAGGGAAGGCTGGCTGGGTTGGCTGGATTTGTGGCATTGAGGATGCTGGCTTAAATGTATACTGGAGGAGAATACTAACACGCACAAGAGCTGAGACTATGATATGCCAAGTTGGACCACATGTGTGTAGCTAGTATGCTTCTAGTGTTGCATACTACAAAGGAGTCAGTTGCTGTGACTGACCAGGGACTGTATGCAGGGAATGTATGCATGATTGTATGTATGTATGCATGATTGTATGTATGTATGTATGTATGTATGTATGTATGTATGTAGGGAGTACAAGTGAGCAATGAAAGTGTGCAAATGGTCAGTTGGAGTGTGTGTGTGTGTGTGTGTGTGTGTGTGTGTGCTTGTGTGCGTTAGAGTTGTATGTCTCGAGACCGGTCTTGGTCTCGAGACCGGTCTCGAGACCACTTTTACGAGGTCTCGGTCTTGTCACAGTCTCGACCGTCTTTGGTCTTGGTCTTGTCTTGGTCTCGGATCCCTCGGTCTTGTCTTGGTCTTACTGTCTTGGTCTTGCCGTCTCGGGTCGACATAGTGGTCGGGAGATTTGCAACAAATAACAAACTACAAATTTCCGGCGTACCGAGGTGTTTGTGGAAAGAAAAACAAATCAGGTTCGAGGAAAGAACTCGGACAGATTAGCGCAATAAGGCATTGAACATTTTGAACATTATAGGTAGGCCTATCCATGGGGCTGTTTCAGTTGATGCAAATGTTCGTTTTTGTGATTAAAATAATTAAATAAATGTAAAATATTTCCCTTGCATCCGTCTGCCTATGTGCAGAAATGTGTTAAACTACTGACAACAAAAGACGTGCGTTTAAGCTACATTGTGTCAGCGCAACATGCAAGACATTTTTAAAAAGTTGTCCATCCACCGTTGATAAAATATTTTTTCTGCATAAGAATATAGCCCAAACTTCCATAGGTGGATTATACGAATAGATCTCATGTTGCTGTTAAATAGCCTAGGCTATACTGTTTTCGATGAAAACGGTTAGAGTGATTTTCATGTCAATAACCCTCATTTGCGCTATGTTAGGCTATGTCGCGGGCGACACGCGTTGATTAGAATTTCTTTTCCACAGGACCTGTTGTGTTTTTTTCTGCTAGCTTGGGTCATTTTTGTTCGAGCTATGTTCATTTAATTTCCACACAAGGGTTGCCAACTCTCAGTCATTCGGCGTGACACTCAGGATTTCAGCATCAATCTCATGCTCTCACGCAGACGCAAGCAACGTCACGCCAAAAATCATTCTTATTTTACTTCAATCCGTTCATTATCAGTTGGTGACTAGACCACAGGAGGCAGAAGACTAGAAGACAAATTTAAGGCATGTAGCCTAGGCTTTTAGATCAGCAGCAGGGATAGGTCTAATATCTGTCTACAACGTTCTCAGCGCAGAGAAATTATCTGCGGATAAAATGCGCACCATTCGTCTCTATCGGATTGCGCGAAGTTCTAGTCACACTGATGACACTTGACAGAGCGCAATCTTTTCGGTGGTATTAATAGTCCTACTAGAAATACACAGAAAACAAGCATTTGGCTACTTCTACATATTAATAACTTTAGACTAGGAGAAAAGCATGACTGAAACCTAGGCTATCACTCTCTTAAAGTGACAGGCATTACATTTGACTTACAGTGTAATGACAATAAAGATAGGCTAAGTGAATATGACAATTGTGTAATATGTCAAAATCAATATGAAATAGTCAACTTACTGTGTATTTTAGCTAATTACGCAGATCAATCCTCTAGTGCAGTAGGCCTAACAGCAGTTTCTCACCCAGTCTACGAAAACATTTAGAGTGAGCTCACAATCACACATGCTCTGTCTCTGCATTGTTCTGTCTGTAGTTGAAAGAATACCTTCTTAAATGGAATTTAAACTGGGACTGAACCTCTTAGTATGCTGCTCTTATTTAATTGATGCAAGGTATGGTTTTTTTTTGGTCTTGGTCTCGTCTCGGTCTCGTCTCGACTTTGTCTTGGTCTTGACCCGGTCTGTCTCGGCCTTGGTATCGTCTTGGTCTCGGTCTTGATACCCTCTGGTCTTGGTAGTGTCTTGGTCTCGGTTTAGGCGGTCTTTACTACAAGTCTAGTGTGCGTACCTGGTGAGTTGTTGCTGAAGTAGATGAGGTGTGGTTGCTCAGTGCCAAGCAGGTTCAAACTGCCCTCCACATTCAGAGGTCGGATCTAGAGAGAAACACCACCGTCAGTCGCCAGTACACACCCATCAGTAGATCACACACCCATCAGTAGATCGATCACACACACACACACACACACACACACACACACACACACACACACACACACACACACACACACACACACACACACACACACACACACACACACACACACACACACACACACACACACACACACACACACACACACACACACACACACACAATAATGCCACAGTATGATTGCTTACTCCCACTGCTTGACTTCATGCACAGTAAATCTTTCCAGATAAAGTTAAATGACTAACAGTCAGCATTCTGTTTTAATTTAATTCATGTAACTTCATGAGTATTAGACTGACGCTTGTTATGATCCATTTAAAAGCCTTAAAGAGACCCTATGCAACTTTCTGCAGGAGACAATCGCTCCTTGTTTACATCTGGAAGTCTGAGACGAAGAACCACGCTTGCAATTTATATATCTAAATATAGCCTATACATGTATAAATATACACGCTAAAGCTGTCGGGGAAGCTCTGCAGAGAAAATGCAAGCATAAAACGAAGCGAAAACGAAAAACCGAAACCAGAGATGAAATCGCCAATCCTGCATAGTTCCTCTTTAAAAGAGAGAGCACAGGCATAGCCGGCTGATGCTCACCTTCCTCAGAGAGATGGTCTGCACCCACTCCATGGTGTGGACGTCAAACACGTCCACCCCGTAGTCACTGTACACGGTCAGGTAGGTGGAGTTGGAGCCTGGAACAGGGAGACCAGGCAGTTAGGGAAGCTACATAGACATACAGTAGGTGAATTTGTTCATGTGTGTGTGTCTGAGTGTGAGTGTGTGTGTGTGTGTGTGTGTGTGTGAGTACTACATGTGTGGGTGCCTGTTTGTGGCGTGTGTGTATAAGTCTGAGTGTGTGTGTGTGTGTGTGTGTGTGTGTGTGTAAGTGCTCTGCATCCGAGTGCCTGTCTGTGTGTGTGTGTGTCTATGCGTATACTCACTGCAGGCTAGCGGCGTGGCGGGCCACATGAGCTCCTGGGCGCGCGAGCGCCGGCCCTGCGCGTCCACGTAGACGCCCAGCGGGCCGAAGCAGAGCAGCAGCTCGTTGGCGCCCACCTCCATGGCGTGGAGCGCGTCCAGCGGCTGCTGCGCCAGGAAGGCCAGCGAGGGGTCGCCGGGGCTCACCAGGCTCACGGGCGACGCCTCGCCCTGCAGCGCCAGCAGCGCGAAGCCCGACGGGTAGCCCACGCACAGCCGCTCGCGCACCATGCCCAGCCACTGCACCACCCCGGGCGCCTGCACCTCCCACAGCTTGCGGTGGTGCGGCTTGCCGCGCGTGATCTCGTAGCACAGCACCTGCCGCTTGACGGCCGCCAGCAGGCAGGCGGCGCCGCCGGGGCGGAGGGTGCCCGTCACCAGCGCCTGGCAGCCCTTGGTCTCGGTCAGCTTGATGTCGAAGGTGCCCTCGGCGCCCTCCAGCGCCCCCCACGGGTGCAGGTGCACGTGGCGGTTGCGGCCGCACAGGAGCGCCACCATCTTCTCTTTGGGGATCAGCTCGATCTGCTGCACCCGCTTGCAGTCGGCCGCGCGCACGATCACTGCACCGCCGCCGGGGAGGAGCAGGAGGAGGAGGAGGAGGAGGAAGAAGAGGAGGAGGATTGGGAGGAGGAGGAAGAGGATGAGGAATTGGGAGGTGGAATTGATGAGTAGAAAAAGGAAAAGGAAGGAAAGATAGATAGAGGAAGAAGAGGAGGAGGAAGGGGGGAGAAAAATTGGAGAAGGGATTAGAGAAAGCTTTCATACATACTGTAGACAGTGTTTTCGTTTTTTATAGCAACCAAGAACATGTTCTGATATACGGGAGAGCTTATGAGGCATTAGCACGGGCACAAGCATGATGTACACACCATCTCTGGTCACCTCCACCACGACCAGGCCTTCCTCTGTGCCCAGGGCGATGCGCTCTCGATCTGAGGGGGAGGAAGAGGGGAGGTGAGGGGGCGAGACTTTCACATGCAAGCACACAATCATCGTTATTACAACCCTACCACACCTACAGACTGAAACACTTCTACAAGTGTCTGGAAAGCACACATAAACATAAACACTGTGTGTGGTGCAGTGTACAGGTAGTCGCTGTATATCGCCTGCTCAAATACAAAAACAAGTGCAAAGACCTTCTACTTCTACGCCCCTCACAGAAATGCTGCTATGCTGACAGTTCCCTTTAAAGTTTATTGTTGTTCTACGTGGAAAGTCGCTTTGTGACATAATCCATGCGCTACGCTGTGCGGTGCTGTGGTGTGGTGTCGTCGCTGTATATCGCCTGCTCAAATACAAAAACAAGTGCAAAGACCTTCTACCTTCAACAGCCCTCACAGAAATGCTGCTATGCGGACAGTTCCCTTTAAAGTTTAGGTGCTGTGTCCACCAAGCTCGTTTTTTGCGCCGACGGCGACAATTTTCAAAGTAAAGTCTATGTAGCTCAGCGTTCACAGCACTGAGCGGCCTCGGCGGAAAAAAGCTCTCGGCGCCGACCGTTTTTTACCGCAGCGCTCAGAGCGCTCAAAGTTGAAATCTGTTCAACTTTTAGAACAACGCTGGGCTCGTCAATGTCACTTCTCGTTATAAATCGTCTCTGGTTTTGGTAACTTAGCAACAATAAACACTTATCGAAGCGCAGAGAAAAGGAGGTTGAGGGCGCTCTGGCCGTAAAAAACGCGTTTGGTGGACACAGCACCTTATTGTTGTTCTACGTCGATATCGCTTTGTGACATAATCAATGCGCTACGCTGAAATGACCCAAAGATACGATACAATTCTGGAAGGGATCCGTATCACCGTCTGGATCCAGGAGGCGGTAATGTTTTCGCTTGGTGGAGGTCTCTGAGTGCTTTTCTATCTATTGCTGTTCTATGTCGATATCGCTTTGTGATATAAACAACGCAACTGCGCTGTGCAGGCGCTCTGCGGTGGCTTGCGTACCGACGACGGCGGCGGAGAGCATGGTCTTGATGGCGGGCAGGTTGCTGTCGTAGGCCTCCAGCAGCTCGTGCACCACGCGGTTGCGCAGGCGGTTCTTGGCCAGGATGCTCTGCAGGCCCTCCAGGATGCCCACCCACTTCCTCTTCTCCGCCTCGCTCTCAGCCAGCACCAGCAGCGACACGGCCCGCGCCCCCGCCGGGGAGCTCAGCAGGGACGACGTCACCTGGAGGAGGAGGAGGAGAGGAGAGAGGAGGAGAGGAGGAGAGAGGAGGGGAGGAGGAGGGAGGAGAGGAGGAGAGAGGGAGGAGAGGAGAGAGGAGGGGAGGAGGAGAGGAGAGAGGGGAGGAGGAGGGGAGAGGAGGAGAGGAGGGGGGGGAGAGGAGAGGAGAGAGGGGAGGAGGAGGGGAGAGGAAGAGAGGGGAGGATGTGAGGAGGAGGAGAGGAGAAGAGGAGGGAGGGGAGTAGGAGGAGTAATGGGGGGTTGAAAGATTGAGGGAGTGAAGGAGAGAGAAGAGAGGGAGAAGAGAATAGAGGAGGTGAGGAGGAGAGATGAGGAGAGGAGGAGTAATAGGGGGTTGAAAGATGGAGGGAGTAAAGGAGAGAGGAGAGGGATGAGAGGAGGTGAGGAGGAGGGAGGTGACGGGAGAGGAGGAGGGACAGTACAGATTTGGGGGGAAGAGGGAGAAAGGGGTAGAAGGAGGAAAAGAAGGAAGGGGAGGGAGTAAAGGTGATAGAGAGAAAGAGAACAGAAAGAATAAAAAGGGAGGGAGGTAAGAAATGAGAGAATGTGAAAGAAGGGAAACAGGAAGCAGTGGGAAAGATATATATAGAGACAGAGGGAGTGAGTGAGAGAGAGAGAGAGAGAGTGAGTGAGAGAGAGAGAGAAAGGGGTGAAAGGGAGAGCAAAGGAAGAGAGAGAAGCCAGAGTGAGCGAACGAAATGAAGAGGAAGAAGAGGAAAAAGGGAGTGACAAGGTGACAAGGGGAAGAGAGGGAGAGAAGGTGAGCGGAAGAAGAGAGGGGGAATGAGACGAGGAGGAGGAGGAGAGGAGGAGACGAGAGGGAGAAGAAGCGGGGGAGAGAGGGTGAGTGAGAGGAAGAGAGGGAGGGAAGAAAAGGATGTGAAAGGAGGGGAAACAGGAAACGGAGGGCAAAAAAAAATAGAGATAGAGAGAATGAGTAAGAGATGAGAGGGGGAGAATGGGAGAGAGAGAGGGGAGGGAGGGAGAGAGAGAGAGATTGCCATCTTTAGGTCATGTGAGGTCTTGGTAGTCACAGACGAGCTCTGTCGAGACAGGAAATGCTTGAGAGCTTACCCGAAATATGCAGGGGACATCTTTGCGTGTGGCATGAATCACATCAGAGGCCAGGACAGAGCTCACAGAGAACTCCTCATCTCTGGAAAACACACACACACAATTAGAACACAGTGACTGAGCCCAAGACTCGGCACGTGGTTTGTCAGTTATCCACTCTGTTTTTGAAGCCACCAAACGTATTAGACTAAACAACAGCTGCATTTGTACAATGCGTATTGTGTGCGGGACTGAGTGTGAATGTAAGCATGGCTCTGTAAGAGTGGCTCTCCCTCTCTCTCTGTGTGTGTGTGTGTGTGTGTGTGTGTGTGTGTGTGTGTGTGTGTGTGTGTGTGTGTGTGTGTGTGTGTGTGTGTGTGTGTGTGTCAGATTGAGTATGTTAGTAAGAGTGAGTGTGTGTTAGTGTAAGTGTGGCTGTGGAGAGTGTGAGTGAGGAGTGTGATTGTGTGTGTGTGTGTGTGTGTGTGTGTGAGGGGGGGGGGGGGGGGGAGGGGGGGGTATGTGAGTGAGTGTGTGTATGTGTGCCTTTGTGAGTGAGTGAGTGAGTCGTGTCCTGAGCTGACCTCAGGTCGAGGACCTGGCTGGCCACCACGCCGGGCTGGGTGGACTTCCCCTCGGGCACCTCGTACAGGAAGAGCTTGCAATCACACACCACGGCGTAGGCCCGCTGCCAACCCTTCTTCACACCAGTGGGTTTGGGGATCTGGGGAACACACACACAAATAAACTTGGCGTCAACACACAAACACACTTGAATTGAAATCACACACACACACACAAACACACTTGAATTGAAATCACACACACACACACACACACAAACACACTTGAATTGAAATCACACACACACACACAAACACACTTGAATTGAAATCACACACACACACACACACACACACACACACACACACACACACACACACACACACACACACACAGTCATCTGACAGAAGGTCCAAGGTCCTACACAGGAGAGGTGCTCTCTCATTCATGACTGGACACTGCAACTGAATCATTTGGCAAACATGTTCAGTCATTCTCAGTGCAGATGATAAGACCCTTTCAGTGTAGATTGTCCTTTACAGTATGGACTATAAGGTCACGTCAGGTGTGTGAATATTAGCATGTGCTTATCTCGTGAACACGTCCATTAGCAAACATGTCCTTTGTAAATTTCAGTGTGTGTTTAATCAGGCTGTAAAAGTCCAAGTTCATTCTCTCTTAAAAGGAGAGCTCTTCAATCAAACCCATGACCCTTGCTCTACCCGTTGCCCCAGAGTCAGTGAATTATTCTTGACCACCAGTGTCGTTTTGAGTGCCCTGGAATGACCGTGTGGTGCAGTCACTGTCCTTCAACACTCAATTTCACTTTGGTGTCATGTGGGAAGGATCAGTGACCAATCAATAGCACTTTCCCTTAGAGGCCAGACCCCAGCAGAGAGAAGACTAGAAAACCGATACTAGGATCTGCAACAGGGGCTAGAACCAATACCCACGTCAATAACCACGATGTGTGGTTCTACTATACACGTGGTACTGTTTCCATCTACATCATTTAAGGAATCTGCATCAGAACACAAATCAAACTAGGGTCTTATTATGTGCTGCAACCAGAACACAGAGTTGCGATGTTAAGGGGGGACTTCTGTTGCACTGGCTACTGAGATAACCAAGAGAAAAAAAAAACTTCTAAAATCAAGTTTATACAATATAAGAACCATACAAATACACTAGGGATCGACCGATAATCGGCCAGGCCGATATTTTTGGCCGATATTCTGCATTTTTATAGTTATCGGTATCGGCCATATTTTTCACCGATAAGCCGATAACATATATTTTGCAGCCGTTCTGTCCCTAACGCGGCCTCCACTGCCTGCACTCATCACTCTGAGCTCTACAGCAATGTCCCGCCCACCACACCATCTGATTTGCTAAGCACAAGGAATCAGCCAATCAACACCGGAGGCTAAACGATGTGAAAGTCTGTTTCGAGGCGGAGAAATTGAACAACGGGAACGAACTCATTCAAAGAAAGCAGCCTATGTCGCTGGCACTGCAAGAAGTAACAAACTTCTATACGAAAGTTGCAAAAGGCAGCAACAGAAATAACATCTTATCCGTCCCAATGAAACTGTAATGCTGTGCATAAAGCAAACAGTTTCACCATTTGCTAAACGTAACGTAGGCTAATTTCTAAAATCCCATTTGGCGACGTTACGCTTGTTAATGTGTAGGCGAGGAAGAAGAGTTAGATAGCAGCCATATAGAGAGAGTCGGGGAAGCCGAAATAAAACGTAACGTTAGTGTTGTGCAGGCTAATGATCCGTTTAGCGTAAGCCAACACAACAGGCTTTATTGAGAATTTAAAACTCACTAGCGAAATAAATGTGGCAGTGGTAAAGGCGTTCATGATAAATCCCCCAAGGTGATAACTTGTCAGAAAGTCATAACGTGACTCGGCCTCAGGTCCTAAAAGCACATTGCTTTTGTACATACACATAACTTTATTATTTGAAGTGCTATTTGAACTTAAACACGCCAGTGTCATCTCAACTAAGTTCTCTTTTTCTCTCTACCTCTCCCCCCTCTTCATGCGCGCTCACACACGGTAGCCTACAGACAGACACGCTACCCATATGAAAATAAATGCAAACTAACCAGTAGCCTAGCCACCTCTGCATTCTACAAGTTTTAATATTTACGCTAAGGACTTATGCAAGTTATGTATATAGTCTACATAACCAATTGAATATAGAATGAATTCAGATGTAATTCCCATCCAAAAGTCCATTTGCAATACAGAAATATGCTGGCCTATCTAATTTAGATAAACTTTATTACCAGTCCAACTTTTGATTTGTTTTTTAATTGATAATGACATTAAAAATTGCAGTTTGATAGGCATCAGGCTGCTGGAAGTTATTATAAAAACAACAGATTTTTGCTATTTCTGAAAATGGATTTAGAGGGTTTTGCATTCAACTCAAATATTCCTTTCCTAAAAATGGCATAATTTTTACATTTATCGGTTGCACATATCGGTTATCGGCTTCCCAATTTCATAATTATCGGTATCGGTATCGGCCCTGAAAAAACCATATCGGTCGATCCCTAAAATACACCATCAGACTAAGGTCGATTATAAACTAAGATAAAAAAAGACACATAGAGGAAAGTCTCTTAGGGGTGCAAAGACATTTTCTTTCTGCCAACGTGACCACTCTCTTACCCTGACGAAGCCCTTGTAGGCTGTTCCAATGCCCCTCTGGACGTCGATGCCCAGGGGCCTCTTGGCTTGCTCCGGGGGTATGGGGCACACCAGCGGGGCGTTATCCTTGCACGACACATGGCAGATGAAGGAGCACACTGCAGAGCAGAGAGATGGATGCAGAGAGGGAGTGTTATTTATCTATGTGCATATATAAATCATTATACAAGCCATTAATAAAGAATCATCATAATTTACTGTACAATGTGTTCCTAATGAAAATCCAGGCTTCTAATACATATTGAGAGAACATCAGAAAACGCCATTTACCATTTAAAAACACTGATAACAACCACCATCTCACTATCTGGCCCCTTGGACTGTGACCTGAGCTACAGCTACAGCTACATAGCCTGACGAGCCAGACCCACATCAAGATGTAGGGTCTGGACACTCACCGTAGACAGGGCTCAATCGGAGGGGTGGGATAAACAGTTGTCTTTCAAATTTCCTCCCCGCAACAGGATAACGCTAAACGAATCATCTTCTTGTTTTCAAATAACAGGATGCGTTACCGTCGCAACTTCTGGTCGCATGTCAGTCACCATTATGTTAAGCCCACCCACCGACTCTATACACGCTGTGATTGGACCGCTGGTGCTGGGGGTTCTCAGCTTCCTGGCTCAATGGATCGTGCCTAGACTGCCCCGCCAGCCAAATTACATTTGCTGCCGCTAGGGGCGTCTAGATTTCTAGGCTAACAGCTACACAGAGGAGTTACAAATCTGGCTCTCTCAATTGGTTTCCTCTCTACATCTTATATCTCCTGGTGGGGCAGCAACACCACCACTGCCTAACAATTAGCCGGTCCTAGATGCTGTATGTTTCCCTAACCCACCATTGCGAGTCTATATCTTTTTTTGGATAAAAGCGTCTGCTAAACACCAGTCAACATTAACTTTTATCCGGCCCTAGCCGTGGCACAGCTGGCTGGGGCACCTACACCGCACGCCGGCGACCCGGGTTCGATTCCCGCCCCGTGGTCCTTTCCGGATCCCACCCCAGTTCGCTCTCCCACTCGTTTCCTGTCATTCTCTCTACTGTCCTGACAAATTAAAGGCATAAAAAGCCCCAAAAAATTATCTAAAAAACCCCCCAAAAAAACATTAACTTTTATCCTAAAGCAGATTAGCGGTAGCCAGAAACTCAGCCGAGGTACTGTACTCACCCTCGCAAGCGTAGCCCTGTCGGATCAGGCCCACCATGAGGGAGGTGCAGTGGGTGCACTGGGTGGGGCTGGAGAAGGTCTTGATGCTCAGCTGGTGAGCTTTGGGCTGAGGAGATGGAAGACACAGCGCGGTGGGTTAGCAGTAGCACACATGCTAACAGACAACAAATACATCACACATTTATAGCCAACACCAACAACAAAACATGCAAACAACACGGCAGAATATTGCAGTCTAACAACAGGACATGTGTGGACATGTGTGAGTGTGTGTGTGTGTGTGTGTGTGTGTGAGAGAGAGAGAGAGAGAGAGAGAGAGAAAGAGAGATGGGGAGATGTGTATGTGTATGCATGTGCGAGTGCGAGTGTGTGTGTGTGTGTGTGTGTGTGAGAGAGAGAGAGAGATGGGGAGATGTGTATGTGTGTGTGTGTGTGGTCATACCTTTGGTGTGGTCAGAGAGGACTGATAAGCAGGAGATGGAGCAGGGGGGGTGGTGGCCGGGGGCTTGGGAGGCTCCTGAAAGGGACACACCTAATTTTTAGCACGAATTGAGAAGGGAAAAAAATCACACACACACTCCAAACGAAACATGTTCGGGTCAGTGATCAAAACATCAAACCATCGAGACATCAAATGCATGAAAACAACTATGGCTCTGGGTTAGGTTCAACTCACTGGGAGTCATAGCTATTGTGAAAGCTTGTCTTGCATTCTAGACCCTTAAAGGGAGGATGTGGCTCTGAGGTATGTTCTCCTCTCTAGTGAAGAGGTGATTGTGCAAGCTTTCATTCAGCCCCAGGAAGCAGGCCACATTTCTACTCTGGAACAGGGATGTATACAATCCCTAAGTGAGCTGACACTTCCCCCCAAGCCTTCCTTGGAACCCAAAGAATGTGATGTGGAAATAGCATTATGGGGGGGAGGGGGGGAGGTTGGGGAAGAAACAGGAAGTATGGAATGGAGGGCAGGAAGGTTGATGGTGGACACTCACTTCCTGCTCCGAGGAGACCGAAGGGGAGGAGGAGGGAACGTCCGACTTCTGGGGCGTGGCGTCGACCTCGCTGACTGAGCTGGTCTGGGGGGAGGGTTCAGGGAAAGAGTATGAAACCAGCACGGCACAGGAACACAGACTGATGGCGCACTGGATGAGAGTGTGTGTGTGTGTGTGTGTGTGTGTGTGTGTGTGTGTGTGTGTGCGGATGGGTGGGTAGATGGGTGGGAGGGATGGACGGACCATCACGGTTGTTACCAATAATCCTCCAGCTAGTACCAACCACACAATGTCTCCAAGGTGTGGTACATCAAGTGTGACTACATACCAGCAGATGGTGCTAGAGACCAACATAAAACCATGACACTCCGACAATCACACACACGTTCAAACACACTTCACACACGTCAGATGTGGGAGAAAGAAATTGGGGTGTGTTGGTGAGCTTGAAATTCTACTGCAAAATACTTACCAACATCAAATCCAAACCAGTTTACAACTTCCAGAGATGGATCCCTCATTAATGTACAAGATGTTGCCAATACATGAACCCACATGAGCTGAACATCTTTTACTAATCTTGTGAAATCGACTGTATTTCTTCTATCTCCTGCATCTTTAAAATACATTCCACCAGTGCCAGCTAACATCCATTCAATCATCCATTCATTCATTCATTCATAGGTCCATCCATTCAATCATCCATTCAGTCATTCATACGTCAGTCCATCCATTCAATCTAGAAGAGACTCTGATTATGACTCTTATGATCACTTGAAGCCAATGAAACAACACGTTCATTAAAAAACATAGCATCTAATAGCAGCTCTCTTGAAGCTGAATCTGAAGTGCTTTTTAGTAGGAGGCAAAGCTGCTTGGGCTTCAACCCTACTGATTATAAGTAGTAAAATGGTACACATCCCCTGTGATGGAACCTGCCATCACTTCTCAATCAGAAAAGGGGAGAAAAGTATAGCAAGCCAGCAGCACATACAAAGAATACTTTTTGGACGTTATATCCAAAAGGCTTTTTCATGACCGAACTGTGAAATGTCAAACTATGCTAATCATCTGCTGCATATTCAACGCTGTGCCACTTAATGGTTTAGCAGTGCAGGTCATCAATATTCTGATCGACTCTGTCTGCTTTTCATAATCCCTAATTCATTGACTGACTGCATAGCTCTCTCAATTAATTAGTCATTAGCGACAAGTGCTTTCCAGCTAATCTCTAAAAGCTAGCATGACTTGGTGCGTCGCTGGTCTAGACGATTAAGGCATGACATGATTGACGTTAGCCTTTTTTTTGTCGTGGGGAGGGGGGTTAGCAAGGCAGAGCTGGCAGTTAATTGTATGCTAATCCTGAGATGACGACTCTAACGGATGGTACGGGGGGCCTTCACTAACTCTTGAGCACATACCATTAGCGGTGCAGGAATCGGGATAGGATAGGGTGTATTAAAAACGAAGGCGGCAGCCAGCAGACAAAAAGGTTCCGGGAGCTTAAAATGGGTCCCTCAAGAGTGGAAATGAACAAGCAAATGCTGCAATATCTTCAATGTCAAAAGCACTGTGGCTATCTTGGAGCAGCTACCGTAAAGCAACTAAGGTTAAAAAAATTGCCAATTTTGGGGCTAAATAAAATCAGACACGGCAGGTCTGTTTATTTGGCCTTGAGGCTGCAGCCAAGGAAAAAAGCCAAGGAAAAATGATAGCAAGGACGAAATTAGAGGGAAACTGCAAGGGAGTAATCTGGAGGGGCCTTTTTGTCTGCGTAGACCAGCCTCTTTCAGGGTTAAAAGGGAGGTGTCAGGGACGGGGACTCTTGGAACAGCAGAACTTACTTCTTCCCAAAATGCTAGCAGAGAGGACGCAGATGAGGACGAGACTGAATCCTTTTTTTGGATGACAGATGGGAGGACAAAAATAAATAAGCATCACACTTTCTCAATTTTTGTTTTGCCTTTTTTTTTTCCCCGCTCTCAAGCTCCCTGATTCTAAAGTTCCTTCCTTGCTTCCGCAACTCTAACAGAAGAAAAAGAGAGTCAATCAAGTCAAGTCTCAAAACATCTAAGGAGACTGAAGACAGATTGACATCAGCTTCAGACATCAACCAAACTTCAACTTCCCCCTTCAGTCTTTTCACCTGTTCACTACAGTTCAACAAGAGGTAAACACCTTATTAGGTCACGGTCGAGTGTCATTCCTCTCCCTTTTGCTGCAGGGGCTTCGATTCAATCCGATGTTATTACCCACAGATCCTGGCTGTGACTAAGCCCGCAGTATCGTGTTACCGAGAGGCTGGGGGAAACCCGAGCCAGATTTATTCGGACGGCAAGGGCAGGAAGGCTCTCGTCACTCCCATCCAGTCTGATGGCTTTGAAGTCTCAGTGGCAGTAAGGTGACAGAGAGAGGATCAGTGACCTTGCGGGCTTATCCTTGCGCAGTTTGATCCCTCTGTGACATGGAGCAAGCATTCTTCTCTGAGCGGCCACTGATTTGTATATTGCTCTGGCTGTAGGGCCCTTTGGGGCTTAACCTCATGCAGTTTGATACATCGGAGATGTTCAGCCTCCATTCTCTGATTTGGGACTTGCTTTGTCTATGGGCTCTGAGTGTACAGGCCTCAGGGACCTTTTGGTCTTAACCTCTGGTATTCTGATCCCTGACGCACACCGAGAGTTCATTATTTGAGTGGGCATTTGTTTTGCAAGCAGGATTAACTGCAGATGGATCAGTATTGCTGTCTTACACTCGGCATGCGTTCTCTGTATTCAGCGCTGACTATCAGGTTCACGATGCTCGCAATAGACTGCTAATGACCTCAATATTGTCAAATGGGTTTTGTCCCTACGGCATTGGCTCTCTCTTGTCTGACTAAGCAGTTGTGAAAATGTCTCGGCATAGCTGTTTAATATACGGGAATCCATTGCTCACACTTAAAAGCAAAGCTGGTTAGCTCTGGATGAGATATGAGAAGCTAAGGAGAGGAGAGGCACGCTTACCCTGAAGGTCAGGTCATGGGCCAGAGGGGAAGTGTTGAAGTACTCAAAGATGGAGTCCTGGAAGTCAGGCAGCTTTAGGCCTAAGAGTCACGGTGCATAAGAGTATTACATATAGATTTGGCCCAAAGAAGCAGTTTCATGTAAAGCTAATGTATTGATACAGGAGTAAACACACTATGTATTGATAAAGGAGTAAACACACTATACCCAACAGGTGAAAAGAACCAGACGACAAAAAAAGACTAGGTAATGTAATTCTTCCAGTTGTTGCAGGCAAGTCGGATACTCATTCAAAACTTTGTAGGTCACCTTTGTCGGAGCGTGAGCGGCTCTCCTCTAGATCTTTCTTCAGGTTCTCCAACTGCTCCTCCATTTCCTTGGTCTTGGCCTCCAGCTCCTTCTGCTTGCTGTGAGACAAAACAAAGGTTCAAAGGTCACCAGAGATCTCTCTCAGACTATCCTGCATGTTTTATATGGTATAACAACAGAACCAAGGAGAAAAGAACAAACACTATCATTTACACATACTCATTTATACAGTTCTCATTAGTATGTGACTCTGAGGATTGTAATAAGCACTCTTGTGCTACCAGTCAGGACACAGGATCACCTTTGTAGATGAATGCTGAAATGTATCATTCTCCTTCAAGACATCTACATGTTATAGTTTTGTAAGAAGTAGTTTTGTATTTTTGTTTGGGAATTTGATCTTGAGGCTTTTGTAAGTTTAAAAAAACTGATGTAAAATTCGACTTTGTTTGTTTGTTTGTGTTTGTTTGTTTGTGGGGGGCGCCTCCTGACCTCTCCAGGGCGATGTTGGACGCCTTGACTTTGCGGAGCTCCTCCTGGACCAGCTGCTTGGCCCGGATCTCCGCATCCAGCGCCGACTGCAGCTCCAGACGGGCCGACATGTCCAGCTTCTGACTGCGACGCACCTTCCACAAGGGGTCCTGCTCCAATAACAACGGGGAGTTACGAGTCAGGCAGAGATACGGCTTTTAACATTTCCGCAAAAAGATCACCATAGAGCTGCTGCTCAATGGTTGACAACTGCAAGTCTCATTAGTTGTAGGTAGAATTTGCTATTTGCTTACAGGCAATCTGACACCTGCTTTTGGCAACTATCTGCACAATATAGCAGTGGCTTGGACTGAATTACCATCATAAAAAATTACACCAGCAACCACTATTTGAGATAGACTTCATTTCATATGAAAACAGTCACACGGACTTATCAGAAACATCAATGCACCTTTTACATCTGCACAGGCCCCCACATATCGACAGGTGACACTGTACACAAGTCAAGCTTACAGTGACACACATGTCAAGCACGATGCACAATCGGTTGGAGCCATACAATAACCAGTGCTCTAACAATGACTTTGCATTCCTGGGGTTAGTCTTCAGCATTGCAGCATTGCTTTGAGGGATATGAGGATAATGCAATTAGCTAAAGGGATGGATGGATGGATGGAAAGAGAGATCGTAAAATCGAGAGAGAGAAGGAAAGAGAGAGAGAGAGAGAGAAGGAAAGAGAAAGAGAGAGAGAGAGAGAGAGAGAGAGAGAGAGAGAGACAGAGAGAGGCAGAGATAGAGAGAGAGAGAGGAGTGACATTACACATGCAGCCTGTACCGGATAGCATGACATCACATCCCCATGTCCAGGAAATGATGAAGCAGTGGACTCAGCTTTACTGACAGATTTACTTCGCCTCGGATTACAGGAAGGGAGACAGTTCCTATAGGGCTCGTCCTCTCTCACGCTGATGATATGCGCCAGGGGTAAAAAAGCTCATGAATCATGGCTAGGTGTGGCATTGCACAGGCAAGATGTGTGACATAGCAGGATAACAGGGCTGCGTAAAAACCTAAAACTTCCTAACCTAACCTAACTTCCTTATAAGCAGCTTATTTCTTAAAAGTACGCTTTTAGGGCCATGTGGCAGGATAGCCGATGGCAGAGTCAGGGAGAATGCAAGCTTTCGTAAAAAGTCTTTTCTTTTATTTTTCTTCTTTTTCAAATATCTTTTTCTTAAAATGTGCAATTATTTACAGTGTCAGGAATGGTCAAAAATGCAAAACAAAAACTATTCAAAACGGAAAATAAATGGGCATCAAGTTGCCAGGCTATGTCTATCAATAAAGACCCTGCACACTTTACCATATGACTTTCCTCTGTCCCAGTTCTCTCAGCAAGCACCTTGCATCACTTTGCACTTCTCTCTACAACTGAGGCCATGGGGCCTAGTACAGCCTTAGTCTAACTGTAGCCCCACCCACTAGATTACCCCATTGCTAACAAAAATCAATTATCTAAGTAATCACATAATAATCAAATAATAAACCAAATAAACAATCAACCAATATACAAAGACATACAAACGGTTTCCCCCTCCAAAACCACATTTGTAGACATAGAAATCCCATAATAGTAATAAACACAAAAACACCCCTGCAATAATGGTTCCCACCACCAATCACCCGCGAAGCCCCTCTATTTTAACCATGTGGAACATTCCCTCGGTTTCCCCACGTAAACCAGGAAGTTAACCGGAGTTCGGGACGGCGGTGAGTTAACTGTGTACAGATATGTAATGACCAAGCTTTAACTAAATAAATGAGAAGTTTGACAGCCAGTGTGGACAATTTCATTATATGATACCAAAAGACGTTAATACAGATGGGAGATGAAAATGACAATGAATATAGTTCGAGTTGTATATGAATGGAGTCACGCACAAACATTTGCTACTTAAGAATGCCGGTAGGCCTTTCCCTGCACCTTAAACAGTAATGCATGCTAGCTGGTGTTTATGGCAAACGGTGGTAAATGACATTGTGAATATTAAACCAGGAACAGAACAGAATAAACGGTAATGAAAGTGATATGACACGGAGAACAGCGGTAGCACAGTTTAAATGTTAGCGCCGCGTTTGGCTGGCTGCACGCTGCGTGAGCACGTCACGGCTCAGTCCGTGACATTTGCCCCCCCTTCTGGAGATGCCCCCTGTGGCATCCTAGACAGGAAGTCCGCTGTACAGTTCAACTTTCCAGCCCTGTACAGAACATCAAAGTCAAATGGCTGAACTGCCAAGAACCACCTTGTGATCCTCGCATTGGAGTCTCTCATGCGTCCCAACCAAGACAATGCTCGGTGATCAGTCTCTAGGACAAATTTGCGCCCAAGCAAATAATACCTGAAGGAGTCCAATGCCCACTTAATTGCCAGGCATTCTTTCTCCACAGTGGAGTAATTGCACTCCCTCGGCAGCAGCTTGCGGCTAATATAAGCCACAGGTTGGAGTGGTCCACTGTATTTGCAGAACGGAACTTGTCGGAAGGGGCCGTTCCTGCCCTCCTTAGGCACCAGGATGATGGGGCTGCTCCATTTGCTGAAGGAAGGCTCGATTGCTCCAAGCTGCACCATCATGTCCAGCTCCTCCTTCAGGACTGGCAGCAGGCGTTCTGGTACCCGGTATGAAGGTTGTCTCACCGGCTGCTCCTCCTTCAGCACGATCCGGTGCTCCACCAACGCTGTCCGTCCTGGTCGCTCCATGAAGAGGTCTTCAGGCAAGATGTTGCTGAGCTCACGCTGTCGTCCCTCCGGCAGATGACTCAGGTCCAGCTTGCTCTTCTCCTCCCGGCCCGGCAGGTACTGCTCGCTGTACTCCTCCGCCAGGTGCTTCGCCCGCTTCACCGACTTGCCCAGGAACTTCTTCAGCTGCGTGGTCTTTTGCTTCAACTTCCCTCCATCGGTGTCTGTGAGGGGGGCCGAGGACTTGTCAACATCGTCCGGCTGCGCTGAGTCATTCGTGAGGTACTCCTTGGTCCTCCTCATGATGTGCAGGGTGAGGGGGCTGATGCCAGTGGGGAGCTTCTCCTCAGCCTGGATCAGAGGGATCTCCTCACCGGTGTCCAGGTTCTTGATCATCACGCTCGCCAGGATTTCCTCATCAGTGAGCTCTCTTCCTGAGTTAACTTCATATTTTTTTAGCACGGCTTCTTTTAAAAGGTCATAGTCCAACGTGCTTTCTGAATCCATAGCAACGAATGCACTCCGGGCCTTGCCGGTCAAGAGCGGAATGAGATGTATGGCCCAGTCATCCTTTGGCCAGTCAAAAGCTGTGGCGAGATGCTCAAAGGTGGTTAGGTAATGCTCGATGTTATCATCTTCTTCCAGCTTAGCCATCTTTGGTTTGTAGCCTCTAGGTCCTCTGCTCGGAGTTGATGGTGGCTCCCGTAAAGGCTCCTCTGGGTCTGGTAGAAGCGGTGTGTTCCCCCGTTCCCGGGTCACCTCCACCTCCAGCTGCAGTTGAGTCACCTGATGCGTGAGGAATTGGAACTGATGGGCCTGCCTGGATGACTCCTTCTCCAGCCTCTCATCTCTGGCCCGTTGCACATCCATGAAAGACTCGAACATCTTTGCCAGCCGGTTGATAGCAGGATCCGGTGTGGCGGGTTCTGGAGTGGGCTCCGTTGGCTCAGTGTCGCCCCCTGTTGCTCCAGCTTCTCCCACCTTCTTCTTCTTGCTGGCCATCTTGGCTTACCGCAGTACTTCACCTCCGTCTGACTCTTTATCCCACTTCTGACACCAAATGTGGCAGGATAGCCGATGGCAGAGTCAGGGAGAATGCAAGCTTTCGTAAAAAGTCTTTTCTTTTATTTTTCTTCTTTTTCAAATATCTTTTTCTTAAAATGTGCAATTATTTACAGTGTCAGGAATGGTCAAAAATGCAAAACAAAAACTATTCAAAACGGAAAATAAATGGGCATCAAGTTGCCAGGCTATGTCTATCAATAAAGACCCTGCACACTTTACCATATGACTTTCCTCTGTCCCAGTTCTCTCAGCAAGCACCTTGCATCACTTTGCACTTCTCTCTACAACTGAGGCCATGGGGCCTAATACAGCCTTAGTCTAACTGTAGCCCCACCCACTAGATTACCCCATTGCTAACAAAAATCAATTATCTAAGTAATCACATAATAATCAAATAATAAACCAAATAAACAATCAACCAATATACAAAGACATACAAACGGTTTCCCCCTCCAAAACATTTGTAGACATAGAAATCCCATAATAGTAATAAACACAAAAACACCCCTGCAATAATGGTTCCCACCACCAATCACCCGCGAAGCCCCTCTATTTTAACCATGTGGAACATTCCCTCGGTTTCCCCACGTAAACCAGGAAGTTAACCGGAGTTCGGGACGGCGGTGAGTTAACTGTGTACAGATATGTAATGACCAAGCTTTAACTAAATAAATGAGAAGTTTGACAGCCAGTGTGGACAATTTCATTATATGATACCAAAAGACGTTAATACAGATGGGAGATGAAAATGACAATGAATATAGTTCGAGTTGTATATGAATGGAGTCACGCACAAACATTTGCTACTTAAGAATGCCGGTAGGCCTTTCCCTGCACCTTAAACAGTAATGCATGCTAGCTGGTGTTTATGGCAAACGGTGGTAAATGACATTGTGAATATTAAACCAGGAACAGAACAGAATAAACGGTAATGAAAGTGATATGACACGGAGAACAGCGGTAGCACAGTTTAAATGTTAGCGCCGCGTTTGGCTGGCTGCACGCTGCGTGAGCACGTCACGGCTCAGTCCGTGACAGGCCATATGCGGTGTATTTATCTGGATGACACACTATCCTGTTATGTTTCGTAGTTCCTGACCGCCAGGGCAGTCTCTTATAGTGGATATATCTCTGTTGCGCCAGCCACAGACCGAGAGTTGTATACCAAAAGCGTCACTCCGTGACACGGCGTGTGACGACACAGAGAGTATATTAGCTCTCGTCACACGTCAGTCTTCCTCTTATCTCTTCTCGCCGTTTATCAGACGATTGTTGTTCTACGCAGCCTGGTGACTTTGTCGGAGCTACGGAGTTTTTCGTCCTCCACGGGCTGTTCAGACTACACTCTCGGATAATAAGCTGGATTGATTGCTTGCTTGCATTGATTACCTACGTGTTACTTAACCTGGAGCTTGCTCGGTTGAACTAACTCTTTTTCGAGTGAAGAAACGCAGCCTCACCTTGAGCCACGCTCGGTGACTGGCTAGCGAGACCACAAACTGTACACAAGCACGGCAGCCTCGCCTTGAGCCTAGCTCGGTCACAGGCTAGCCCCAGTCTCAAGCACAAACACGACAATTTACCTTGAGCCCAGCTCGGTAACCACTTGTCCCAGTCAACCACAGTCACAGCAGCCTTACCTTGAGCCCCGCTCGGTAATCGGCTAGCTCACGTCAACACACCCTACTACACGAACGCCTCGCCTTGAGCCCCGCTCGGTAGGCTAGTCAACTAACTTCAGCAACACTGCCTTGAGCTAGCTCGGTAGGTTAGCCATAGATTCTGATAATTCAATTAGTGTTTGGTAAGTATTGAAGGTTTACAGCGATCGCTAGCTCTGCTAAAACGTCACTGTAGTAAGGATAGTCAATTCAGCAACTCATCCGCTGTTGTGCTAATCGGCCTTGAGCACAACCTTAATTGGCGCTATTGCATTTGCGACCATGTTTGAATCCGTACAGTGTACACAGTGTCCCACGACACTGGAACCTTACGATGGTCATGATCTCTGCCCATCCTGTCTTGGGCTAGACCACCTCCGGGAGGCTCTCATTAACCCGTGCATGAACTGTGCAATAATGTCACTTGCACAGAGACAGGCTAGGCTGGCAGGCCTGGGTGCAGGGTGTGCAGCAGCACTGCCTGCTACCACAGGTAGACAGACTATGAAACGCCACTCTGCAGACAACCACACGGTGGCCCATAAAAAGAAAAAGTCCACTTCTGGTTTGGCCCAGCAGGTGGAATCTCTTTCATCTGATATGGAACAAATAAAATCTATGTTAATGTCACTGACTAAGGGTCCCGCCCTCGATACCTCACTTGACATACATGAACATTCCCCATCTGAAACAGATGATGACTATGATGTCCTCTCCACAGCTGCATCAAATGCTGTGTTTCAACATGGCCCTCCACACACTGAGAACTCAGCACTCTCTGTGGGATCGGCGCCCCCTGATGGCATAGAACCTGCCACACGGTCCCAGGGCCTTAGTGAGGATTCCCTGACTTCTGCATATGCTGGGGGTGGCCCCATGGTCCCCCTGCAGAGCACTATGAAGCTGGCTTTAGCTAGGTTGGCCCTAGACACGCCGCCTGCTCAAACAGCAGAACCCAGTGCATTCTTTAAGAAAGCAACCACAAATGATGACTTCTCTGTACCCATTTGTAAGGACTTTGTTGCAGAATTTTCAGCAGCCTTTGCAGCTGATGCACAAAGAACTCGTGTGAGCCCAGCTGTGCGCACACTGTCAGCCATGACCGGTGCTGGAGGTCATGGCCTGGCAAATATGCCAGCAGTGGACCCTTGCATTGCAGCACTGGTGGTTTCGCCAGACGAAGCACTGCGTCCAGATCCACGCTGCCCTAGTGCCGAGTGCAGACGTACAGATGAGCTGTTCATCAAAGCTCACAACACAGCCACACGGGTTGGGCGGCTGTCTAACTCTTTGGCTCAACTTCTGCTTGCCTTGCGAGCCTCACTGCCAGGCGCTGCTGAGGCCGCCCCAGATGAGCTACTGAACACTGCGCTTCAGACAATGGGCCACATAGCCCAGGACATGGGGAGACTTGTAGCCACCTTGGTGCGTAGCCGCCGCCAGGTTTGGCTAGCACAAACGCCCTTGCCGGAGACGTGCAGGGCCACACTTCGGGCGTTGCCACTGGTCCCCGGCCATGTCTTTGGACCTGCCGTGAAGGACGCATTAGATCGCCGCGCTTCCTTATCTGAATCGCGTCAGCAAGCAGGCGCGCACAGGCCCTTTCGTTTTCGGGCCCCAGCGCCTCCGAATCCACGCTTTGGCCACCCCAGGCCCCCCCACACCTCCCAACCAAGGGACAACAGGCACCAGCAGCACCCTGGTCCCTCGTTTGGCCCCCAGGAACATCGAGCGAGGCCACCTACTCAGGCGCAACGCAGGCGCCCTGCACAGCGCCCCCCCTTTCATGCTAGGCCAGGAGGGGCTCGGCGCTGACAGGCCCCGGCCGGTGACAGGGTTCTTATCTGCCCAGCAGCTGTCGTACTGGCAGAAGTCCGCAAGAGACCTTTGGGTCGTGCGCACAATGGCAGAGGGGTACAGACTGCAGTTCCGTCACCGGCCACCCCTCAGCTCACAGCCAAGGGTCACTGTTGTTCGAGACCCAAGGCGAGCATTAGTCCTCTCCAAGGAGATAATCTCCCTTTTGGATCGAGGCGCAATAGAAGTTGTTCACCCTCATGTTCACAAAGAGGGCTTTTATTCAATTTATTTCATTGTTCCAAAGAAAGATGGTGGCCAGAGACCAATCCTAGACCTCCGGCAGTTGAACAAATTCTTGAAAGTTCTTCCTTTTCGCATGTTGCGTCCTGCAGACGTTCTCTGCAGTGTTCGCGAAGGAGAGTGGTTCACACTGGTCGACCTGAAGGACGCGTATTTTCATGTCCCCATCACACCAGAGCACAGAAGGTTTCTTCGCTTTGCATTCCAGGGGGCCATCTACCAATTCAGGGTCCTCCCATTTGGGCTCTCCCTGGCCCCCCGAATATTTACCAGATGTATGCAGGCAGCCCTGTCACCGCTCATGTCCCAGGGCCTCAAAATCCTACCTTACCTGGACGATTGGCTCGTGTGTGCACCAAGCAGGGAGCAGGCCGTCTTGGACACGCGCAAACTGCTTACTCACGTCCAGGCATTGGGCCTCACTGTGAACAGGGAAAAGAGCAACTTGACACCGACACAGTCTGTGAGGTTCATTGGGATGGGGTTAGATTCCCACATGATGATAGCCTGCCTACCCCAAGATCGAGTCCAAGCGATCCTTGCCTTCATCAGGCGCTTGAAGTTGGGTACACAGGTGCCTTATCTACTGTTACTGCAGCTTCAGGGCCTACTAACAGCCGCAGCTCAGGTGATAGCACTGGGGAGACTGCATATCAGGCCCTTTCAGATGTGGCTAAGGGAGCTGGGGCTGGACCCTGTACGCCACAGGCGCACACCAGTGCGAATATCTCACGAGTGCTTGACAGCCCTGCGGAGATGGCAGCTGACGGATTTTCTCTCGTCAGGAGTAGCCATGGGACGGCTTCCATCACGCAGGGAAGTGCTGACAACCGATGCGTCCAAGACTGGGTGGGGCGCAGTCTGGCGCCACAGGGGGGTGCGGGGCGAATGGTCATCGTCCATGGCTCAAGAGCACATCAACCTGCTCGAATTGCGTGCAGTCCGACTGGCACTGGAACATTTTCTGCCAGTGTTGAAGGACAGACACGTGCTAGTCCGTTCCGACAACCTGTCCACTGTGTTCCATGTGAACCACTATGGAGGCACCAGATCAAGAGCCCTCCTGACACTGACTCAGGAATTGTGGTCGTGGGCTCACCCCAAGTTCCTTTCACTAAAAGCAATACACCTGGCGGGTGTGGACAACGGCATAGCGGATGCTTTATCCCGCCGCGCCTTGCACCCTGGCCACTGGAGGCTTCACCCAGAGGTGGTGCAGCAAATATGGAGTTTGTTTGGCGAGGCACAAGTGGACCTTTTCGCCTCCGCAGGTACAACTCATTGCCGTCTTTGGTTTTCAGAGCGGGAGCAGGACAGTCCACTGGGACAGGATGCCTTAGCTCACAGCTGGCCGGACAGGCTACTCTATGCCTTCCCGCCAATTCCTCTCATACACGCCCTGCTGGACCGGGTCCAGAAGGAGGGCCACAGAGTTCTCCTGGTAGCCCCTCGTTGGCCGTCACGGGTTTGGTTTCCCCTGCTACTGTCTCTCCAGCAGGGGACACCCTGGGAGCTTCCTGTGAGAACAGATCTCCTCTCACAACTAGGGGGGCAGATATGGCACCCACGACCGGGGTTCCTCCAGTTATGGTTGTGGCCCCTGGGGCCAACCCACAGTTGATATCATGCACACCTGAGGTCAGACTCACGATCCTCAATGCAAGGGCACCGTCGACTCGTGCAATGTACGATGGTCGATGGAAATTTTTCCAGAACTGGTGTAAGGATCATCACAGGGACCCGCTGTCCTGTTCTGTTGAATCAGTGTTAGAATTCCTTCAATCGCTTTTTGAATCTGGGAAATCTCCATCCACATTGAAAGTGTACGTAGCCGCACTGTCTTGCCATCGTGCCTTGATTGATGGATCATCCCTGGGCTCACATCGCCTGATGACCGCCTTCCTTAAAGGGGCGAGGAGGCTGAGGCCACCTAGGATGAATAGGCCGCCGCCCTGGGATCTTCCCACTGTCCTGGACTTTCTTTGTGGTAGGCCATTTGAGCCCCTTGACCAGGCTTCTCTTAAATGGTTGTCCTTAAAGTCATCTTTTCTTCTGGCAGTGTCATCGGCCAAGCGTGCCTGTGAACTGCATGCACTATCGGTCAGCCCTTTGTGTCTTCACTGGGGTTTGGATGATTCAAGTGTGAGGCTCAGGCCTAACCCTACATTCTTACCCAAGGTTCTCTCACCTGGGTTTATCAACCAGTCCATTGAGCTATCAGCCTACACAGACAGCAGTGACCCTAGACAGCTCCTGCTGTGCCCTGTTAGAGCGCTGAGGTGTTATGTTACCGCTACTGCTGAGATTCGCCACTCAGACCAGCTGTTTGTTTGTTTTTCTGAGGCCAAGCGAGGAATGCCACTCTCTAAACAGAGGCTCTCGCACTGGTTCATTGAGGTGATAGAGTCAGCCTACAAGCATGTTAATCGTGCATTGCCGGCACCTGTGACAGGGCATTCAGTCAGGGGCGTGGCAGCTTCCTGGGCAGCCCTCAGGGGGATCCCTTTGTCAGACATTTGTGCGGCCGCAACATGGTCGTCCCCATGCACCTTTAGCCGCTTCTACAATGTTAATGTGGCATCTACACCCTGCCTAGCTTCCGCGGTGCTGTCTTCAGCGGATGTGGGTTCAATCTGAGTCACTCCTCGTGACGTTGTGGTATTCTTCATCCACTATAAGAGACTGCCCTGGCGGTCAGGAACTACGAAACATAACGCTAGTTACGAATGTAACTGTGGTTATGTGAGTAGTGGATGACCGCCAGGGTTTCTGGTCACTCGGAGTATGCGAGAAGAGACCAGTTACCTGAGGAAGACTGACGTGTGACGAGAGCTAATATACTCTCTGTGTCGTCACACGCCGTGTCACGGAGTGACGCTTTTGGTATACAACTCTCGGTCTGTGGCTGGCGCAACAGAGATATATCCACTATAAGAGACTGCCCTGGCGGTCATCCACTACTCACATAACCACAGTTACATTCGTAACTAGCGTTTTGTGGAATGAATGATGACGTTTCGACCGTGTGGTCTTCTTCCTGAAGAAGACCACACGGTCAAAACGTCATTATTCTGTGCTTAATTAAAGAAAAGACAATAAAACTAAAAAGAAGGATTTCAAGTGTGCGAACCTTTTTCCATTTTTTTTTATGATTTACAGTACCCTTGTTCTGCACCTTGACCTGGGATGTGCACAAACTTTTTTACTATAACTACTTGTGGAATGAATGAGCCTTCGGTTAGGAGTTGGTATGGACTCGGTGAGGGCCGCTGCAGTGTCCTTACCCAACACTGATCGAGAAGCAGCCAGTCATGCACAAGTGTCTAAATCTGTCTCTCCTCAATAAGTGTCTCGTGATCAGCAATGGAACAAACCGCAACATTCCTTATTGTGGTGTTCATGAATCTTTGCCACCTTCCAAGAAACCTCACAAAATGTGACTCAAACAATTAATGCCGCAGTTTCCCAGAAATGGATACATACAGCCTAGCGCCGACTTTTCTTTTCTTTTCTTTTTTTTTTGAGTAAAGGCCCTCACAGAGTGAGTCAAATAACACTTAACGCCAAATCAATACGGCAATGATCAGGAAGAGTGGGCAAAGATGAATGACAAGATGATGAGCCAATCGCGGTGAGGAAAACCCTTCATATGTCCCGCCCATGGCGCAGGACTGGAGGTCGCCAGGCGGCACTTACCCGCTTGGTGCCCCTGAGGACGACCAAGGGCTTCTGGGTAGGACTAGGGGCGGGAGCGGTGCCTCCAGACGCAGGCTGAGGCAGCAGTGGAGAGAGCAGCACTTCACACACATGTATGTTTGTACCCACACACACACACACACACACACACACTCATCACGCTTATCAAGGCTGCTGGCACTCCCATTGTCTGGGATAAAAATGTCCCTTTTCAGACACATCTGGCTTAAAACTCTCAAACCCTCGTTCAGGTAGAATCCTGTGTTACACACCCTAAACTTGTCCTGAGAAAAAAAGTCGCTGATAACAGTTCTACTTCTCACTGAAAACCATAGAACCACTTTAGAATTTATTGTATTGTTGTGTTGTGCAGGTTGCCTGACTATATAGATAACTGCAGTCCTAGATGGTTAAAAAATGTCAAAAAATACATGCCTATGGGTGAACTCAACTTACATTTTGCTTACTTCTGCAGTCAATTGGATCATCACTTTCTAATTCATTAAGGTATATACACGTAACATTAATCCTGAAGTCCTGAGCCCTTCACACTCTTCTCAAACCTTTCTGTCTTTGCCTACCGTGAGATAACTGGACATTAAATCTCTCTCTCTCTCTCTGTCTCTGTCTCTCTCTCTCTGTCTCTTGCTCTAGCTCTCTCTCTCTCTGTCTCTCTTGCTATCTAGCTCTGTTGGCAGCGTTTCTCGCAACGCTGGCTCTTGTCTCCGGCCTAATCCCCATTTCACGGGCAGGATATCAAATCAAAAGTGACCTCCTTGCTCACCTCGGCCGATGCCCATGTCACTCCTGCTCAATCAGCTTTCAATAGGTCGGCTATTTTCGGGGCGGCGGGCGGAACGCACTTAATGCGCTCCTAATTACATCACCGGCCACGACGCGGCCGCTGCTGTGTTACGGCTCAGACGACTAGCAGCGGATGACAGAGTTAGGCCGGCAAGGGTGTGTGTGTGTGTGTGTGTGAAAGTGTGTCTGCACATATACAGAAGTGAGTGTGAGTGTGCTTAAGACAGCATATGTGAGCACATATGTGTATGCATGCTTGTGTGTGAGCGTTTTTATGTGTAAGGTCATACATACTGTATGTGTACATACGCAAAATGTGTGTGTGTGTGTGTGTGTGTGTGTGTGTGTGTGTGTGTGTGTGTATATTCCTGTTTAAAATTCATGTGTATGAACATATGGACGTGAGAGAGTGTGAGCGTATGTTTATGTGTGTGTGTGTGTGTGTGTGTGTGTTTCTGCATGTTTTTGTGTGTGTGTGTGTGTGTGTGTGTGAATGAGTGGGGGGCTTTATCGTTTGGCCTTTATCTGCACATGTAAGCAGGTCAGAGGGTCGGTGTCCACAAACAAACACATGCAGCACAAGCTCAGCAGTCAGTCGCACCACAAGTGCTGAGACGTCAGTGGGAGGGAGGGAGGACACACTGCCCTCTGGAACATCTGTGATGCGGCTCCACAACATGCACACACAGGGTTTTTCATTTAGGAAACAAGACCTATATATATGTGTGTGTATGTATGGGATGTTGACACTGCTGGTGGTTTTTCAACACTAAAATAACCACTGTTGTGGTGCTTACTAGAGAGGACAGAAAACTGATTTGACAGAATAAAGACCACAAGCTGAAGGCACAGGCGTCGACTGAGGGAGAGAGGGCAGGTTATGGAGGGACGTTTGTGTGTGTGTGTGTATGGAGGTGAGGAGGGAGGAGGAGTGTGTGTGTTTGGAGGTGGAGGGGTCTCACCAGAGGTCGGGATCCCAGACTGGAGCTGCGGAGAGACTCGAGCTCCTCGGTCATCTTGGAGGCCAGGGCCTGCAGGTAGCCACGAGCATCCTTCTCATCGCTCACCCTTTGGGTGCGCGCACACACACACACACACACACACACACACACACACACACACACACACACACACACACACACACACACACACACACACACACACACACACACACACACACACACACACACACACACACACACACACACACACACACACACACACACACACACACACACACACACACACACGAGATCAGTCTTGTCTTTCAGTTGAAAAAATGTCGCAACCACAGCCTAGCTCACAGGATCTGAGGCCCCCCAGCACACGGTGAGCACCCTGCAGTAACAGGTTGTTCCTGAGTGTGTGGAATGTGATAGGCTAGCGAGTGCGTTTGGGAGCGGCTGACTCAGCAATAAAAAAAAAAAAAAAAAGAGGGGGGGGGACGAGAGAGAGAGAGAGAGAGACGCACACACACACAGGGGGCTGGTGTGTGGTATGTTGCACGGGGCTACCTCTTCCTGCCTTGGACATGTGGTATTCAGCATTAAATGTGCCATAGACAATATGACTGGGCGGGGTGCACCGAGGGTCCAGCCCTGAGTCAAAGCTACGCTCGTGCCAAGAGCGCAGATAGCCACAGCCACAGCCAGAGCTGTGCTGGACACGCAGTTATTATAACGCCCAGACCACACCGCTGTGCTGGACACACAGTTATTATTAAGCCCCGACCACACCGCTGTGCCTTACCAGAGCTGTGCTGGACACACAGTTATTATTACGCCCCAACCACATCGCTGTGCTGGACACGCAGTTATTATTACGCACCAACCACATCGCTGTGCTGGACACGCAGTTATTATAACACCCCGACTACACCACTGTGCTCTACCAGAGCTGTGCTGGACATGTGGTTATTATAAATACTGTCATGATAACACTGCATGGCTGTATGTTGGAGATTCTCCTTAAAGGTATACTATGCAACGTTTTTCAGTTAATCAATTCGTTCTATACTGTTATATATGATTAAATGAGTCATTACCGGTCGAACGGTGTCTTTTTTGGCCTCTCTAGTGGTCTGTAGCGGTAAAACCACACTTGCAACTTCAGGAGACACCGGGCACGCACCCATGCTCTACTCCAGGAAGTGTCATGTAAAGTCTCATGAAAAGGCACGGCAGACTGACCGATTGAGGAGTTTTGTCAAATATACACGCTAAAGCTGTAGGGGAAGCTCTGCAGAGAAATATGCAAGCATAAAACGAGCGAAAAAGCGAAACCGGCGATGAAATCGCCAATCCTGCATAGTATACCTTTAATGAAGAGGCATTGTGTGTGTGTGTGTGTGTTTGTGTGTGCGTGTGTGTATGTGTGTATGTGTGTATGTGTGTGTGTGTGGTGTCAAAGAGTGTGTGAGTGATGTGTTGTCCTCTCACCACTGGATGATCTCTGCGATCTGGGCCTCCCAGTGGGCCACGCTCTCCTTCTTGGAGGCCAGGTCCTGCAGCTCATCCTCCAGCTGACGGTTCTGGGTAGTCAGCTTGTCCACAAACGTGCACAGCTGCAGGGGAGAATATACACACACATCATGTAAAAACACACAAATGCACACAAACACACACACACACACACAAATGTAAAAAAACACACACACACAAAAGAGATACATAAGTAGTGTTCATATGAAGGAAGTACACAGAGAAACCACACACTCACTCTCACTCTCACACACACACACACACACCCAAAGACAGCCAGCCACACAGACACAAACACAGCATGAACAGACACTCAGGAACGCGTAGAAACCACACGCAAAACCCAGAGCAAGCGGCCGGCGCTGTGGGGAGCGCACTCACCCTGTCGTTCTCGGACGTCAGCTTGCGGTTCTCGTCGGTCAGCAGGTTGCGGTCGCGCTCGCCCTTCTCCTTCAGCGCGCCCACAGTCTCGTCCATCTCGGTTTGCCTGAAGAGCAGGTGTACAGAGGAGAGAGAGAGAGAGAGAGAGAGAGAGAGAGAGAGAGAGAGAGAGAGAGAGAGAGAGAGAGAGAGAGAGAGAGAGGAGAGAGAGAGAGAGAGAGAGAGAGAGAACGTGAGGGGCAGTGATGGAGGAACGCCTGGGGTACACAGAGGCCAGACTGACCCAAAAAAACACACCACTCCTGTAACTCTACTCCTGTGTTTTGGCCTGAACGGAAATCAAATTGTTTTGAAAATATGATGGACCCGTAGGCATGCTAAGATCTCCACTGCTTTCCTGACATTCACTACGGACTGTGAAGCCTGCCTACTTGGGTGGCAACTTGTGCTTTTACTTTGGCCTAACCACCCTAAATATGTACGGCAATAACAAAACATCACCAGTGTTTTTTCATAGGCTTCTTCCAAGTTCTATGGTCAAGTGCAGCAAGCCGGAAACACGT
>NC_085005.1:18262090-18328506 GCF_963854185.1 Sardina pilchardus
AAAGAAATAACAAAATATTAACAAGCTTGTATGCATAAGCAGAAGAGATATAGGGAGAGTGAACAATGACTGAAGAAGATATGAAGATATGCACATACATAGCCTACATGTCAACCAGTGAACGAGAGCGAGAGAGAGAGAGAGAGAGAGAAAGGGGAGAGAGAGAACCAGAAAGATATAGATAGTTTTGACAGAGATAAAGTAACAGAAGGAGGTCATAGCGAAGAGAGAGAGTGTGTGAGAGAGCAAGAGAGTATAGACTCAGAGGAAGACGACAGAAATGACAGAAGTGATGGAGTGAGAGACAAGAGACAGAAGGAGCAAGAAAAGCTGGAGGTTTCTATAGAAAAACACAAGAGCATGATGGCTGACCGGTACTGGAGGAGCTAAACTAGAGGACAGAGACTATATCCACATACTGCACACTCATTCCTTCAATTGCCTATTAACCAAATCAGTCCAGCCATTCCCCAACCATTCTACACGGACTGTTCAAAAGCACTGAACAAATTCACTAACCAACGAACCAACCAACAACCAAAACTGTACATGTATCCTCCTAACTCCGACAGTGACCCTTCTCTACCACATCTATGTAGTCAACAACAACAACAACAAACAAACAAACAAACAACTGTATAGTTATCCTAACGAACAGATAGTGACCAGTCTATCTTTAGCACTACCATGTCGTCAACATTCCTTTTTCTTACGTGGCTATGTGTGCATCCACCAGTGGGGACAGAATGCCGGGCTGAATCAGATTAGGGCAAGACACAGTAGAGGGGTTTGACCCTGGCCTGAGTAACAGAATGATGACATTCATCAGGAGAGAGGAGGCCTAGTGTTTATAGAGTCCACATAATCAAGTACAGCCCAAGGATATCGAGTTAAGAAGGGGGGGGGGGGGGGGGGTGGGGGGGGGGGGGGCAGAGGGGGAGAGGGGATGTTTTGGAGGGCCTGGTTACTCAAGCCTAATCACTGTGTGTGTGTGTGTGTGTGTGTGTGTGTGTGTGTGTGTATGTGTGTGTGTGTGTGTGTGTGTGTGTGTGTGTGTGTGTGTGTCTGAGACAGACCACGAGAGAGAGCGTATAAGTGTGTGTGTGTAAGAGAGAGAACACAGATGTATGTGAGCCTGTGTGTGTGTGTGTGTGTGTGTGTTCGGCAGTTGCACAGCGGTCATCAAGCCATTTGCGTCAAACAGCGCTGCTAATGGCTACTCCATCCACATAATGCCCAGTAATGGCTTCTCAGCAGGCGTCCAGACTCACGACGACACGGCAATGGATGAGCTGAACATCCTCCTCAAAAACATATTTACTATCCGCCCTGCGTCCTACAGCCTGTGTCCTTACTCATACACACTTCACACTTCCCACACACACTTCCTGTTCATGGACACCGTCAAACTCTAATCAGCCAGCAAACAAACCCGTGATGTCCTCAGTATGACAAATGCCCTGAGGTCAGATAAGGGACTTCTATTCTGTTGGGTTATATTTGCAGTGTCATTGTCCATGGATTACTATGAGCATTATTCATTCATGTGATTCAAGTCTTCTTTGTGATCATGTCTTCCTTGCCAGGAAAGGAATAAAGCCTCTCCTACTCATTCACTCTTTTGAGTCACAAAACCTCAAGGCTATCCATGTCCACTGTCATTTATTGTGCAACGTACGTACAGATATAGCATTAGCATCACCACACGTAGCATGGAGCCATGGAGTGGGATGGCTTTTAGGCCAAGTCCGCTGCCCAGCAGACAGACACTTTTTCTGGGCCACGAGGGCCAGCGTTGTACTGTACTGTACCTTGTGGATCTCCTCCTTCTCCTGCCGCAGGGCCTTGACCTGCTTGTCCAGGGCCTTGAGCCTGGTGGAGGAGCTCTCGTAGTCCTGGCGCAGGGTCACCGCCTCCTCCAGCTGGTGCTCCAGCCGATCAGAGTCTGAGGAAAAGACAACCACCACCGTGAGTGCAAAATTCATTCATTCATCCATTCATCCATCCCTTCCTTCATCCATTCATTCATCTTTTCATGAGTCATTGGGTGTTAGCAGAAGCCTAGTTTCTATCCAAGGACCCGCAAAAACAACACGTATATCTTTTCCGTGCCAAAGTTTTCTCTTTTCTGACAGCTGGTTGTTAATTTAAAAATATAATAATAATTATCATCACATTTAGCACGTGCTACATGATTAAGACATGATTAAGATAAAGTCTAAAAATTAGCTGCGGCTACTTTGAGGCCAAGTAGCCATTACAATCAGTCCTTTACATGAAAGGTACTGACGCCATGACCCCTATCTGATTTGCTTTTCTGCACGCTGGTTGCACTTTACATTAGAACAAAACGTCTGGGAACTGTATTTCATGCCAAAGCAAACACGATTGAGTCTAAGATGGAGACTAATTATGGGCCGCACTGGCCTTCAGACACTGTCCTCTAGCATGAAAGGGCAGAGTGACTCATGAAAGTTCAATTCCATTAAATTAATCATAAACCACATCTGTGGAGTCTGCTGACCAGTGGAGATATAGCGGTTCATGTGACCGTTCCAGTTCACAGACTCCGTCCTTAATGGAACCCAGAACTGACTGACTGACTGCGTGTGTCTGTGTGTGTCTGTGTGTGTGTATCTGTGTGTCTGCCACCTCACCGGCTAGTTTCTTCTTGAGACGGTCGATCTCCTCGTTGAGCTTCTTGATCTCCTTGTCTCGGCCCAAGGTGCTGGTCCCACGGCCTGACCCGCCAGCCTGCGCTGATTCTGAGAGAGAGAGAGAGAGAGAGAGAGAGAGAGACAGAGAGACAGAGAGAGAGACAGAGAGAGAGAGAGAGAGAGAGACACAGAGAGAGACGGAGAGAGAGACAGAGAGAGAGAGAGACAGAGAGAGAGAGAGACAGAGAGAGAGAGAGAGAGAGACAGAGAGACAGAGAGACAGAGAGACAGAGAGACAGAGAGAGAGAGACAGAGACAGAGAGACAGAGAGAGAGAGAGAGAGAGAGAGAAGACGGTATTAGGACGGTACCAGGATGTTGGGTCAGAGAACCCAACACGTAAGTTGAAATAAGCACTCCAGTGTTTGCCATTAGTGACCTAGGTCCTACTGCAGATATATGGGGCCAACACACACACAAACACACACCAACATTGTGCATGACCAATATTGATTGACATTGATTAAGTCCTCCGTCCATGTCATGATCAATATGAAAAAGCATGCTTGAAACATGACTGTCTAGACTCTATTGTTAGCCTCCAGATAACCTTGACAAACGCTCCCATTTCCCATTCTGAGAAAGCGCAGGAAATAGGGTAGTTAGACAGAATATTCCACACCAGATGACAAGGGCACGCTAGCATGAGTCAGCCCACAGACTGAGGGGACACAACCCTGTGTGTGTGTGTGTGTGTGTGTGTGTGTGTAAAATCCCTCATCAAACATTAAACCGAGAGAAGGGCAGGCGTGTTTCATCATGAAAAAAAGTAAATAAAAGACACTGCTTGAGACAGGCAGAGGTAAAAGTACAAGCTCAAAGGCTGAAAAATTCATGCAGACGGGGGAATAGGTTTGCTTTGTGTCTGAAGGCCATGTTTTCAGAGCGTTAACAGCTGGTTATGGTAAAATCTGTGTACACAAACATGCACCCGTAGACAGGACAGACACACACACAGACAGTGGGTATGTGTACGTGAATGTGTGTGAGAGAGACTGTATTTATGTATGTTCATGTGCATTTCTATCTATTCTGCCCTATTGATGTGTTTGCAGGCATGTATGTATGTACTGTATGTGTGTCAGTGTGTTTCTGCTTCTCCCGTTCTGTCCCGTGCGTGTGTGTGTGCATGTGTGTGTGTGTGTGTGTGTCCCTACCTTGCAGCTTGCGGTTGAGCTCCAGGTTAGGGTTGGGGATATGTGTGCATGTGTGCATGTGTGTGTGTGTGTGTGTGTCCCTACCTTGCAGCTTGCGGTTGAGCTCCAGGTTAGGGTTGGGGATATGTGTGCATGTGTGCATGTGTGTGTGTGTGTGTGTGTCCCTACCTTGCAGCTTGCGGTTGAGCTCCAGGTTAGGGTTGGGGATATGTGTGCATGTGTGCATGTGTGTGTGTGTGTGTGTGTCCCTACCTTGCAGCTTGCGGTTGAGCTCCAGGTTAGGGTTGGGGATATGTGTGCATGTGTGCATGTGTGTGTGTGTGTGTGTGTCCCTACCTTGCAGCTTGCGGTTGAGCTCCAGGTTAGGGTTGGGGATATGTGTGCATGTGTGCATGTGTGTGTGTGTGTGTGTGCATGTGTGCATGTGTGTGTGTGCGTGCGTGCGTGTGTGTGTGTGTGTGTCCCTACCCTGCAGCTTGCGGTTGAGCTCCTGGTTCTCCTTCTCCAGGCTGCGGATCCTCTGCTCGAAGGCCTCCACCTGTAGCCCCCCGTCCACCTCCATGGCGGCCGAGCCGCCTGCACCGGGCAGCGCGGCCTGGCGCACGGTGCCGCAGTCCGAGAAGCAGCTGTCTGTGGTGTAGGTGAAGCCCACGAAGGGCAGGTGCTGACCGGTGAAGCCCGTGTGGGACATAGGCGGAGCAATGTCCTACGAGGCAGGTTGGGGGGGGGGAGAAAGTTATACACGTTATTTGATAATTAATTACTTTTTTGATTAAATCAGTTCCTAATACAACTTGTAGATTGAAGGAGAACTTCAACGTTTCTCGAGGTCAGAGTATTGTCGCTTTTATCGTACTGACAGGTCGATGTGAAAAATTGCCGGAATTCTCCTTTAATCTAAGAGTTTAAGTAAGAGTTTTCCTTTAAGAGGCAGCCAGCAACATGGTCAATGGAACACTGGGTTCAGGCTCTGGGCTCTGCTAAACGCCATGAGTTTCTGAAATTTAAATTTAAATCAAAATGAATTAATTGGTGAAGGGATATTTTTGACAGTTAAGGAGTGCAGGAACTAATTTATAAACAAACATTGTTCTCACTATTTTTTTTTCTTTTAAATCAGTTAAAAAAATAGAAAAATAAATAAATAATTTTCTCTGTAAAAATTGAGGGGATTCTTTCATTTCGTCTCATCGGACGACTATCCCTGACGTCCCTACAACGAGCAGGACGGGACATGAGGTGACCCGTGGACTTACAGGGTTTTTCAGGACATCGTCGTCCACGTCGAAGTTGGATGTGTCGGAGGGCGAGCTGACGTCGGGGATGTACGGCGCCTCGGTGTTGCGGATGTTCTCCCAGTCGATGCCCGCGAAGAAGGGGTGCCGACGGAACTCCTCGATGCCGTTCTGGCCCAGGCGCCGCTCCCGGCCGCAGATGAGCCGCTGGATCAGGTCCTTGGCGTCCTCCGACACGTCCGTGATGTGGGAGGGGAACTGGAAACGCTCCTGCAGACCAGAGAGAGATGGAGACAGACAGAGACAGAAGATTCCACACACCAGGGTGAGCAAGGGATCGAGCCAGAATTAACATTTTTAATCATATCTGAAATGAGTTTTAGTCCATCTCCCAGAGACAGAGACAGACGCACAGAGAGACAGACAGAGAGAGAGAGACAGACCTAAAAGGATCTAGAAGGGTGAGAGGGAGAGCTACCAAATATGTAAGTAATTCGCTATCATTTTTACTTTAACAGACAAGGATTTCTAGCAGCAAACATGACTATTCAGATTTCATCAAACATGACATGTGTTTTTCCTGAGACAATGGAAATACACACACACACACACACACACACACACACACACACACACACACACACACACACACACACACACACACACACACACACACACACACACACACACACACACACACACACACACACACACACACACACACACACACACACACACACACACACACACACACACACACACACACACACACACACAGACGAGAAGGAGATGATGGGGTGTGAAATAAAAACAATTTCTGTCCTCGTTCTGAAAGACTGAGACGTCGGTGGCTTTTCTCTACCATGCCGTTACATTAAATGATTTCCATGTGACGCTCCTACGCAGACCGAAGCACCTTCCATCTTGTATTAATCACGCGGGATTGGAGCTGCAGACAGTCGGCAATATCCCAGAGCTCGACAGAACCGCTTTTCTCCGGTTTTATAACGATTTTCAATAACCATAATTAAACTGTGTTTTCCTACTGCTGAGGTGGGGGGCCAACACACACAGGCAAATCATCTGTGAGTAATATAACAACTAGACCTCCATCCAAGTCATGATCAATATCTGACAAGGTCTGTTTTGAAAATCTGGCAGCAACACAGGCCCCTAGACAGTGTGCGTAGCCCCGAGATATATTCCTCCTTTCTCGTAAACGTAGACCAGCCTTGAAATATCATCTGTGCCGCATCAATAAGGGGTCTAAGGAGAAAATGCAGTGTGTGTGTGTGTGTGTTTGTGTGTGTGTGTGTAGAATCAATTGATCGTGGAGTGGTTTTATCCTCAACCCAAGTCGCCCAGACGGACAGACACACACACACACACACACACACACACACACACACACACACACACACACACACACACACACACACACACACACACACACACACACACACACACACACACACATGCGCGCGCGCGCGCACACACACCCTCCACCCCCCCCTCTTTCCCTTAGCGGTGCAGAGGACACTGGGATGCCTCTTTGATGTGTCGGCAGCGCTCCACATTCATGCAAATTCCATACAAATCCCTGACCCCCTCCTTTACACACACACCCCTCTCAAAGGCCTCCTCACACAACCTGCACACACACACACACACCACAAAGACACCGACACATACACCACCCTGGATACTGCATACTCGCTATCCTACTTCCTGAGTCACAGAGCCGGTTAACCTCAGGGCGAAGCCAAGGGTGGGGGATGATGAGGATAGGGAGAGGAGGTGGAGGTGGAGTGGGGAGGGAGAGAGGAGAGGAGAGGGAGAGGAGAGGAGAGGAGAGGAGAGGAGAGGAGAGGAGAGGAGAGGAGAGGAGGTGGGGTGTGCTGAACAGTTCCAGTCTACATTTCAAACTGTCTGTTTCCTTCAGGTAAATAAAGAGATTAAATCATGTATAAATATATGAATGAAGACTAAACCACAACATTCAAATGAGCCTGATTTGACAAGGGTTCCTCTGACAGAGAAACACAGACAGAGAGAGAGAGAGACGGAGAGAAAGAGAGAGAGATCAGAAAGAAAGAAAGAAAGAAAGAAAGAAAGAAAGAAAGAAAGAAAGAAAGGTAAATGACGACACCAGATGGCTAACTAACTGCTCTCACCTCGTGGTTCATGATCTTGCCGTAGGTCTCCACAAGGGACTCTGCGTAGAAGGGCGTCTCTCCGTAGAGCATCTCGTACATGCACACGCCCAGGGACCACCAGTCGCACTCCGGCCCGTACTTCCCCATCCCGTCCTCCATCGCCTGCAGGATCTCCGGGGAGATGTAGTCTGGGGTTCCCACAGCAACCGACGATTGAACCTGGGAAGCGGACACACAAAGGGGCCGGACAGAATTGAGCCGTTGACCAGCGAATGTTCTAAACAGCCGTTTTCGCTCACCGAAGTTTTCAACCGCATCATTTTCACATTTTAAGAAATACTGAAGCACTTTTCCTCTGTTGCACACACGCTGTTTGTTTATCCAGCATATCATGATGTCCACAGACAAGGTAGAGTTTGTTGCATGATTTTATGAAAAGTATGATGTATTGCGACATCGAAGCAAGTCAAATTTGTAGTTTCTTATGTCTCATTCCATCAAACTACAGATCCGCTAGCCGATCTGGTAAACTTACACAGCGTGGTTATAGCCGATAGAGGGCGGCGAAGCGAGTGCAGAGGTGCCATTCACCCTGTTACCAGTTGATGAACCACTGAAATGATTTTGGAAACATTATTTTACGGTACAAAAAAAAACTCTTTGGTGTTGCTTTAAAGCTCACAAAAACAGACGGTGATGTTTGGAGAATAACGTTTGAGTCATCAGCACTGGGACATCCTGGGATCGTTTAGGCCTAGGTCTGTCCCCGCATGAACCGATTCCCACACCAACAGACATCAATTGAACGGCTCACTACGCAGGCACCCATTCCAACACTGTCGGACATACATTTCACGGTTCACCAAAACGGCAATTGCATGCAGATGGCAAGAGCAACAGTGACACAGACAGACACACCCATAAATACATACAAGATCCAAAAGCTGAGGATGTGGCATAGTGTTAATGAGAGAACACACTCTCAGCTACAAACCCCCACCACCACCCACCCCACACACACCCTTTCGGAGATCGAACATTAAAACGATTCACAAAGCCTTTAGCCTCGGAGCTGAAACGGGGGGAGACCTCTGGGGAATTCTAAACACACTGCGTGTGAAAGAAACACACTCTGTCAAGAGCTTCAAAGAAAAAAAAAATAGCACAAAGACTCGCTTCTCTCTCATATCAGCGTCTTCTTAACCTGAGGTTATTAATTCCTCTGCGCGCTGAGGAAGGGAGACTGGAAACTGGATGAAGACACGTCCCAGAGCTCAGGCAATAAAATTAGCATGAAAGAACAGAACATTAACCCAGACCCATAAATTAGCCTGAATGCAGAGCTTGCCCCTGAGCTAGTCGAGCTCGTTCAGATTTAGACTTCCAGCACGGAGACTGGGAACGGCGACGGGCTGGGAGAGAACGGCTGATTACAGAGCAGTTAGAGCTGTATGGTTTTGTACAGGATCTAAACACTACCGTCTGTATAATCTCTAACATAATTTGGACTCTGTACTGTCTGTACGTCAATCTGTGAACGGTTCTCTACGTGACTTACTGTAAACAGAACCTCGACATTCTATGCATGATCTATGCACAATTTCGGTATGGTTCCATCAATGATCTCATGCATGATTCAAAACCTCTACAGATTTCCAGTGCACAGTGACCTCCTACTAGAGCTTTTGGTTTGATGGGGCTGCGTAATGTCTAAATTAAGATGACCGGACCGCTAGTATGGTCACACCGTCTTTGTCTAGATGTCTGTCTGTCTGTCGGTCTATCTAGCTTGTGAAGGCTCGGTCAGGTGTAGGTTACTGGGGCACTGCTAAGATGACCATAGTACTGCTCCTCAAAACAGCTTCACAATGTGCTGTGTCTTAATTGTGTGTGTGTGTGTGTGTGTGTGTGTGTGTGTGTGTGTGTGTGTGTGTGTGTGTGTGTGTGTGTGTGTGTGTGTGTGTGTGTGTGTGTGTGTGTGTGTGTGTGTGTGTGTGTGTGTGTGTGTGTGTGTGTGTCTTGAGAGAGATGGAGAGACTGAATATGTGTCTGTGTGTGCATTAGTGTGAGTGCTCGCATTGTGTGCTGCTTGGCCAGTGGACCGGTCAAGTCCCGTTTCGCTGCCTAGAATTGCTTGAAGACTTGTCACCAGCCCCAGGATTATGTAACAGTCACGCTACTAACCAGGGCAGTGCTGAACAGAGCGAACAAGCACGAGACTGAACACACACACATGCGCACACACACACACACACACACACACACACACACACGTCCTTTCCAACTGCCCAAAACACACACACACACACACACACATCCTGATCTTACTCTGTCCTGCCTAAAGCACACACAAACACACACAGAGTGATCTTGCTCCCTTCTGCCAAAGTGCACACACCCACACAGACCACCCTTACTCTTACCCAACACACACCTCCCTCCCTAACGCCCCAACACACAATCACACACTGACACAGTCACTCCCTCCCCAACCACACACACTCTCTCCTTGTGACTGATATGGTGTTTCACTGCCCAGGGAATGCTTGACAGAATTCCTCTTAAACACTCGTCACTGTCAAACTGGCATGAGGCATTGCACAGAGGCTACTTTTAGCCATTAAGGGAACAACATCATTGTGCTGGGATGAGCCTGTAGACTAGTGACTCATGGACAGTCTGAGTCAGTGACAGGGACTACTCAAACAAACAGAGCAGTCCGATAAACATGATCTAATCCGTGCTTTGAACTAAAGGACCTGACTCAACCCTGGCTGACGGCAGGCTCCGTGATCTCTGTCTAAACAGTCATGTTGACTGAGGTGGCAGGCGTAGGCTATTCTTGATTTTTTATTAACAAAAACAATCTAAATAATTCTAAAATAATTTCAAAAAAAGACAGTTATATGTGTCTGCAGATTTTGAATATCATTACTAGCAATTCCATCGTTGCTAACTGCCCTGAAAATAACCATGACGCCACCCTGTTAACTTTCTTACTAGGACACCACTGACATCATTAAATGAAGTGTTGGAGGTTATTTTTCATTTTGTGGTATATTTTGAGGCATATCTTAACAAGCACAACAATCTTTCATGTGTGATCGCTGGAACCAGCTGGCTTCCAGAGCATATGCTACCTCTGTGTGTGTGTGTGTGTGTGTGTGTGTGTGTGTGTGTGTGTGTGTGTGTGTGTGTGTGTGTGTGTGTGTGTGTGTGTGTGTGTGTGTAGAGCCTTGCATCAGCCTGCCATGTGAGGAACCGGGCCGGAACTAACTGGCGCTGCTCATTCCGTGATTCCCGCCTGCTCTCGTCAGCAGTCCGCCTGGGATTTCCCGGGGCATCTGCGCTCTTGGTTGACTTGCCACCCAAATGCCCCCCCCCCCCAAAAAAACGCCACTGAATGCCCACTTGGCACAAGCACACATACGCCACTTTCTAATTACCCAATCGCCCAGAGTGATCCCCTCCCATTCCCAACTGCTACCACCCCCAGTGCCCAGTGCGCTGTACCCAGCTGGGTTGGTCTGGGCTGGACATGACTGGTGGTGACACATTGGCCAGATGTAGCCTTGACCCGTAAGTGTCCGGCTGTCAGGGTTGAATCAGCCATCACAATGACCAGGGACGACATCAGGAGAGGAGGAGGAATATTGCTATTGTTTGCTATGTGTCTGGGCAACGGTAGGGGTGACATTGTGCCTCTGGTATGTTGTCTTGTGAGTTGGTTATCCATGGCAGACACCTTCACCACAATAGATCATTAAGTACAGACATATATGGTTTGCTTTGATCAGCCTTAGACTTTCATTAGAAGTGTTGGTACCTTGATCTACCAGTGCAGCTATAGCCGTCCCAAATCTTCATTATTTGATTCATTTTTGGTGTTTTCAGTTGATGACACACAAGGCAACTTTTTGAGCGATGTTTCTAAGAGATGTTCAAGTACTTTTTTCTAGGGTACATTAATCAGCACTTGGTACATTTTCATGGGCATCGAATCAGAACACATGGAAGAGGTTATATGGTTGTCCAGCAGCACTTCTCAAAAAGCTGCCCCCTGCATTGCCACCTTAAGGTGTTCTGTCCACCAATCGCCTTTTTTACGCTGAGAGCGCCCTCAACCTCCTTTTCTCGGTGCTTCGAGAAGTGTTTATTGTTGCTATGTTACCAAAACCAGAGACGGTTTATAACAAGAAATGACATTGACGAGCCCGGCGCTGTTCTAAAAGTTGAAGAGATTTCAACTTTGAGCGCTCTGAGAACTGCGGTAAAAAACGGTCAGCGCAGAGAGCTTTTTTTCCGCCGGGGGCACTCAGCACTGTGAACGCTGAGCTACATAGACTTTACATTGAAAATTGTCGCCGTTGGCGCTGAAAACGCGATAGGTGGACACAGGGCCTAACAGCCTGGCGAGGGTAGAGGTCTTACCGTGCCATCGGGCATCATCCTGAGACAGGAACCGAAGTCGGCCAGGCGGATGTGTCCATTCATGTCCAGCAGAACATTGTCTGGCTTGATGTCCCTGATAACCATTAGAAAGAGAGAAATACAAAATATAAAACAAGATTCAGTGAAAGACAGAGAGACAGAGAGAGTAATAGACTGTGTTGAGAAAATGCACCAAAAGACAACATGAAACGAAAAGATTCTTTCCAGCAAATCACTCGATAGTATATTCACAAACAAATCTTCCTCAAAACTTTCTTTCATCAAGCACTCCCTCTTTCCTTTTCTATCTTACTTGCTACATCCCTCTCCCCCTCCTTTTCCATCATTCTCTCTCTCTTATCTCTCCGTCTATTTCTCTCTCTCTCTCTCCCTCTCTCTCTTTCTGTCTGTCTCTCTCTCTCTCTCTGGCTCTCTCGTACGTCTCTGTGTCAGTGGTCGCGGAGTGGCGGGTGAGGGCTCTGCCCGGCTGGGCCTGCGAAGGGCCACACACAGAGTGGCCTCTGTTTCACAGGGTTGGCACCACACTGGGCACCACAGGCACGAAGTAAACACAGCAGGCAGGACTCATCGCTTCGTCACACACACATACAGGAACACACACACACACTCACACTCTCTCTCTCTCTCTTCCTCTCTCATACACAAACCCACACAAACACACACACACGCAAGGAGGCACACACGCACAATCAGGCCCATTCACACCTACAAACACACAGACAGTCACACACACACAAGCCGGCCCATTAAGTGCCCTCTCGCTCGGTTGCACTCCTGCTCTCCCAGGCTGCCTACGGTGGGGAGGTGGGGGGGGGGTGGGGGGGTGGGGTGGGGGCGATGAGGAGTGGGGCTCACCAACATGAATGGCCCAAACACATGTTTAACGCTGGACAGTCAGGGGGATATCTGGCCTCGGACGTGACTGCCGTGACCTCCATTTGAACATGAGGAGAAGGGGGCACAGACGGGGAACGGGCAGCGTACTCTCTCTACGTGAATGTGTGAATGACTATGAACTGTGCTGGTGATGTCCTGGCTAAGAAACTTAGCAGGCTAGCAGGTGTACAGTAGGTTTGACTCCCTGCTGCCACTGTAATTGGTGTCTGAAAGTCTCTCTGGATAAAATGCATAAATGACAATTAAATAAATGGACTACGAATGTTTACATACAGTTTAGAGATGTATTTCCACTGGAGGTTTGAGACTTGCTGGGAAGATAATTTTCAATCAGACATCCTGTGTCTGTGTGTGTGTGTGTGTGTGTGTGTGTGTGTGTGTGTGTGTGTGTGTGTGTGTGTGTGTGTGTGTGTGTGTGTGCATGAGGGTGCACAATTTTGACTGGCATCTAGATGGATACCGATTTAGGTATGCGAACGCATGGGAGTTTGCCAGCGTCTAAGTAAGCAGTGTAAGCATACGAGTGCTCATAAGACGAGACAGGTACCTGGTGGTGCCAGGTCCATGGTGCCAACAAGATAGCAGTGCGCTTGAATGCTTCAATATCATAGCGTGCATATTTTTAAACACTGCTCTTTTAAATGTTAGATTATCATTTTTAAGTATGCTTATTCGTAATATTTCAGGGGGTGCTATGTAATTTCGCTGTAGTGTTGTCCTCAGCGGTACAATAACAATAAAGAATCGAATCTAAAAAATAGATGGCGAGGGAGGTGTACAGGACACAGACAGACAAACAGACACAGACAGACAGACAGACAGACAGACAGGAATAATGTGCGCGCGCGTGTGTGTGTGTGTGTGTGTGTGGTTTTTGGCACCCGAGGGAAGCAGCAGTGACCAGGCTTCCTGGACGCATAGCAGGCAGGAAGAGAGGCCCAGCTGTGCCGGAAGGCTCCCCAGGACATGCTCTCCCTGCTGGGCAGAGGGTCCAGGAAGAGGCCCCTTCTACAGGCAGCCACACTACCGGGACCATCTTAGCCACATCTTAGTCATCTGTCAACACATCGGACCAGGCTAGTCCTACTCACGGCCAGGCGACTACAGCAACACACCTCCGTGTGCTTCTTATCTTTCTCTCGCTCTCTCGCTTTCTCACTCTCTCACACACACACACACACACAATCAGTGCCCCTAAATGTAAACGTTCACACAGCTCACTGTAAAGCTCTACAGTCAGGCCAAAGTGACTTCCCGTCAGGATAAGACATAGATAAGGTACAATGAATAATGTTCTGCTGAATGGAAGTTTTAGCCCGTTTGGTAAATGACAGATGCCTGAACTTGAAGCTAAAGCCAGATTACTAGGGGGCACCTGAATGGGAAGTCATATCATTCATGAAACACACCTGCTCCAGAGAGTTAGTGTGCTATTTATTACATTTTAAGCAAAAACACAACTGATTATTATGGTTCATTTTGAAACAATTAACTTTCTCGGTCATCAAAACCCTTGTTTAATAACCCAGGGCTTAAAGTACAGCCTGAAGTTAGCAGACATTTTTAAAGCCACTACCACCACACAATTATCAATTACCAAATTTTCACAGCATAAACGCTCCAGGCCATGCCTGAATTCACGCACACTGCCTGATACCCTTTCAACCCTGCTAACCAACCTCCTAACCCTGGAGCCTTGTGTCTAATCTCTGCTGCTTATTGGCCAGGTGTTATTACTAGGAGCCTGGTTGCCATGGTGATGACGACTGATGACAGCGTCTCACCTGTGCACGTAGTTCTGCTGGTGGATGGAGCTGATGGCGAGCACCATCTCCGCCACGTAGAACTTGGACATGTCCTCCGGGAGACGGTCCTCGAACTTACTCAGCAGGGTCAGCAGGTCACCCCCGACGTAGTAGTCCATGACCAGGTACTGGAGGTGGGGGAGAGGGGAGAACGTTAAGGCAATGTTTGGCATTATACCAAATTTGAATGCACTTCAGGGTGTACCATCAGTAGTATAATGTTCACCAGGGTGTACCATCAGTAATATATGTTCACCCGGGTGTACCATCAGTAATATATGTTCACCCGGGTGTACTATCAGTGGTATACTGTATGTTCACCAGGGTGTACTATCAGTAGTATATGTTCACCAGGGTGTACTATCAGTAGTATTTGTTCACCAGGGTGTACTATCAGTAGTATATGTTCACCAGGGTGTACCATCAGTAGTATATGTTCACCAGGGTGTACAATAAGTAGTATATTTTCACCCGGGTGTACCATCAGTAGAATATGTTCACCAGGGTGCACAATGAGTAGTATATGTTCACCAGGGTGTACTATCAGTAGTATTTGTTCACCCGGGTGTACCATCAGTAGTATATGTTCACCAGGGTGTGCCATCAGTAGCATGTAGTAGTCCATCAACAGACACTAGGGAGTGAGGAAGAGGGCTGTCTTGCACTAAGGCAATCTGAGAAAAACATTTGTTGGTGCTATGCTCTAAACCGAAAAGTTTTTGGGGGGGTCTTTGGCATCAAGTCACACAAGAGGCAACTGAAGATGCCCCAAGATGTCTTCCAAGAATTAAAGAGATGAACACAATAGAGCACAGCAAAAGAATCAACTGAGGAAGAAGAGAGCACACAGCTCTAGCAGCAAAGGCACTCCTTTACGTAAAATGTTTTTCATCTTTATGACATGTCTTAACAGGGCCGATAAAAACACCCACGCGCAGTGGCTCGTGCCTTCTGCAGGGGCACAGTCCAAATGAAGGCAGTGTAACTGTAAAATCTCTTTACACTGAAATAATGTTGGGGAGAGCGGTCTACTTTGATAAATGGCATATGTCCACCAGCCTTTCACTATTAATACCATGCAATTGTCCATCAGAAGGCACACAGGGTGGGGAGTCGAAAGAGAGCTATATTTGTGACACCGAGTTCACCAAAAAGGGAAAACCTATGGATCGAAGCATATGGTGTGCGTGGACTGTGACAACAGATGTTTGTTAACGCTTGAGCTTTAAACTTAAGTAACCCCATGTGTTACATCACAACCGGCAGACACAGCCAAAATCACTGATGTATTTATTTCTCAGACCAGGCATGTCGAGGCACTTGCAGCTTGGCTGTGCCTGTTCTGTCCTCTACAGGAAAGCGCTGTTATTCGTGCACATTTGTTCCCTGAATGTTGTCTTTGCGAAAGAAATAAAAGTCAGGCATGTAGTGGTGCTTGTATTTTGGCAGTGCCTCTCTACCCTATGTGTATCTTAAATATACATTTAGAACAAGCAGAAATAGGGCTCACACACAGACACAAACTCAGACACTTTTCAGGAAAGTGCCGGCATTCTTCTGTAATCATTTCATTTGTTGTGTTTTATATAGCAATAATAATAATAATAATGTTTTCAGTGTCTGGTTGTGTGTCTGTTCTTACCAGGTAGTTGTCATCCTGGAAGGCGTAGTGTAGGGTGGTGATCCACTGGCAGTCTCCGTTAACCAGGACGTCCCTCTCCTCCCGGAAACAGGCCGTCTACAGGGGAACAAGGGTGGGGTTGGGGGACCAGGAAGTAAGTGACAGTGTTTTTCCTCATACTGCCTGCATCCTGCTGGGGTGTGGTATATGTACTATAGTCTCCCATTTAATGTTGAGCAAAACATACATTATGAGTGTCAGACTTTTGGTATCTTCAAACACAACACTGCAGCCAATAGGTTTTAGCAAGTAATTATGAAATTCTGAGTATCTACAACATTGAATGCTGTGCATAGGTTTTGCATAAAATAGCTTGCTTTTGCCCAGTAAATATGGATTGTTTGGGATAATCTCAAGAACAGCACTAGAGTCAACCTTCATTGAAATATTGATAATATTTATCATTGTATTTACTAAGAAATAATATATGCATTTGATAATACGAAATAATTTCCTAATATTACCAATATTGTAAGCTGTGCTTGGGATTTAATGAACTTGGCCCGTCTTTTCGTCTTAACCTACAACAACACTTCAGAGGGATATAGCGCGTCTTATGAAGACGCTCAGGAGGATCTGGGGGCCTTGCTATGTTCAAAGTGGGATTGAGGGATTACTGACCAGCCCTGGCTGACAAAAGCTCGCCTGACACAGCACTGAGAGGCCTAGGGGCACTGTCAGAAGTGATTGTACAGAAAGTAGGTCAAGAAGATGGGAGGCGAGCATAAGAAGGGGGAGAAATGGCCTCCTCCCTTTACTCCAATTGCCTCCTGCAGAGGGAAGCTACAGTCTCCTGAGAACTGGCTTGGGCAATAAAGGGGTTTTGGGGTGCAGGAAATGCTTTCTGGTGTTACCTAGGCGAACATGGAGAAGAGGAGTGCCACAAGGCTCAATGCAAGGTACCTACTGAATTTATGCGCCAACTGAGTGGTAATGAAAGAGATTCACATTGATATTGATATACATTATTGATATTACATTACATTGATCAAATTAACAGACATCTTTGTGTGCTATTCACATATGCAGTAGGCAGGCTTCCTGGGTAACAACCAGTTGGTTAATCAGTTCAGCCACTGAAACACAATGTCAGTGGGAGTGTATGGTGAGACAGATATGCTGCTGAGACTAGGGGTGTGCACAGATAACAGTTAACTGTTCAAGAAATAGTCCATGAGTACTAATAATAACAACGGAATATCAGTTGTTAAAAATGTTTAACTTCTTCGTATGCACACCCCATACTGAGAAAGATCTGATGGGGGTTGCACTATAGTGACACAACGGGTGTGTGTGGGTGAGTGCATGCTGACACAGGTCTAAGAGTGAGACGGACCACAGGAGTGAATCAGAGACAAATTTGCAGGTAGTGTTAATCTAGTCAGACGCGATGAGACTAAATATGTTTGTCAACAACCTTTTTTTCCAAGACTAAGACGAGACGATGAGGAGACTTACATGTCTTGTAACACTGACTAAGACTATATCAATATGCATTACTGTTGATGAAAAAAAGACAAGAATGAAATGTTTTGCATGATACACAAACTAAGATAAAATCTCTCTTTGTTTTCGTCTCCAAAATGACTAACAAAACGAAGACTAAATTAAAAATAGGTGACAAAATTAAAACTATTTGCAGGAATGACACTGATCTGAGAGTTCAGCTGGTCTTTACCTCGGCTCTTTTCAGCATCTCCCACTTGTTGAGGATTTTCATGGCGTAGACCCGTTCCGTGTTTTTCATCTTCACCACAGCAACCTAGACAAGAAGCAAACGGATTGGTGATTGGTCATTTAAGTATGTTTCTGGGCTTTTTATGCCTTTATTGATAGAACAGTGGAGAGAGACAGGAAGTGAATGGGAGAGAGAGCAGGGATGGGATCCATAAAAGGACCACGGGGCGGGACTCAAACCCGGGTCGCCAGCACACGGTGCAAGTGCCCCCAGCCAGTTGCGCCACCGCTGGGGCCTGAAGAATGCATTTTTAAACAGGCAGTAACTGGCAGGGAAATCTTATTCATTTAGTCATTCATTTATTCATTCATTCATTCATTCATTTATTGATCTTGTTTACTCTTGCCCTACTTTGAATCCTTTCTCCCAGGAGGAAAAGCCTCTCACTAATTCATCATTTTGATCTTTGATGTTTCCCCACAAAATCAAAAGGGGGCAAAGGAAATGGTTAAAATGTTTCCCAAATTGACCAAAAAAACCATACAATTTTAACTACTTGGAACAGTCATACCAAGAGGGAGTGGGGGATGCCTATGGAATCAAAGAGGGCAGCAGGCTTGAAATGGATCAAATCTTTCCTCAGTGAAGACCATAAAAACAAACAGTCCTTGGATTAGTCACAAAATGTCATCAGTCATTTACTCTCTCTCTGTGTGTGTGTGTGTGTGTGTGTGTGTGTGTGTGTGTGTGTGTGTGTGTGTGTGTGTGTGTGTGTGTGTGTAGGGGGGACCTGAGGAAGCAATGAGTCAGTAGACAGTGGAAATAAGGGCAGCAGGAATAATACTGGCTGCTTGTCACGCACACAAACACACCGTCTATGTAGCCAATGAGACTGTATAGCCACACCCAGACATAGGATGTGACAAGTATTGGGCGCATCATTGCAACATATTCCCTTCCCTAGATGTCTGGTTACAAGGAACTTGGTGATCTCTGGGTTAATCATTGCGGGCAGCAATAAAAAGAAAAAGGAAGTCACTTAAGCCCAACAACAAAGAGGAGTGAAGCACCTTACTATCTACAGTACCAGAAATGATGGCTAGAATAGGGAGGAGGACTATTGTTTGTTCTTCTATCGGGTCACAAGTTCCTCGTTTGCTAAGATCCTCAATGATGGTAACTACTACAACTGTTATTGAGGGCACAAATGCATGATGGGTATGTAAATTATTTAACGTCGTCATGGCATTGCTGAACATGGAAGAATACAGGTCACTAACATCCCCAGTAAATGTAGTTCCTTTTCCAAATCTGACACACACAAAAAATCACTGTTCCTGAGAATATCAACTCTATAATTCTAATTCTATGTACGCTGCAATACTTACAAATAGGTGCAGCACAAAAATAAATAAATACTATGTTAAATAAAATAAAAAATGTCACTGCATGCCAAGTAGACTTTAACACTGAGGCTGAATTTGTCCTACAACATCTGGCATATAGGCTAGCAGTGGAGGCTCTGGGATGTTTAGCTATTCAAACTATTTCATTAACATTTCACAAACACAATGGCCTAGCCAGCAGGCAAAACGTCTGGAGTGCTTTTGCAATAGTCTCATATGGTAGAATGCTAAGCGGGCCCTTGAGCAGTGTGCGTGCTTTTGTTTGAGAGATGTCTGGCTTGTTGCGGTGCTTATTGACTTAGCACAGTGAAGAGTCTCCAGTGTTGGCTGCACTGTTGGCTACTGCTCTTTGGGCAGTCTGCTCTTTGCTCTGTTCACCAGACGTCACATAATGTGCGTTTACCCAAAGCAACCATCAGCAGCACAGAAGCCCGCATCCCCACATCTTACCCTAGCCTACTCGACCACACACACACACCAGTGTAAGTAATGAACCACACAACACACACACACACACACACACACACACACACACCTGGCTGGTGCCTTATGTGCCGTCTCAGCAAACAACGTTATGCCAGCCTGGCACGTAAAAATAAAACACAAAGACACACACAGACACATGCAAGCGTGTACACAAACACAGGCGCACACACAGGCACACACACAGACACAATAACAAGTGCAAAAGAGTACTATTGCAAATCAAGCCTGTCTTAAACACACATTTAGAACAAGTTGAAACAGGGCTCGCACACAGACACAAACACAGACACACACATACATTCTCCCCTTATCAGGCAGGCTTCTAACCACACCAGATAACTGACCTCATTACAAAAACAAACCAAGCCCAGAATCTTCTGAATTCTCCCTCCCTCTCTCTCTCTCTGTGTGTGTGTGTGTGTGTGTGTGTGTGTGTGTGTGTGTGTGTGTGTGTGTGTGTGTCGTCCTCTTTTCCTCCTCTCCTTTTTTAGACACGGATTTCGCCAGTCAGCCTGACCTGATTCTGAGGCGAGAGGTACATGGACAGCGGCGACTAGCCAGAGGTCACAAACACACACACACACACACACACACACACACACAAAACATCTAAACAGACCTAAGCACACACAGACGAATGTATATAGCAATATAACAAACAGACACCCACACTCATACACAGATAAGCCCATCCACGTGCAAAGATGCACACTTTGTCTTGGCGTGACGATTGCACAAGTGCCAGCGGCTAACGACGAGATAAAAAGCCAGCTTCACACCCTCACCACCACAGCACTGACTGGGCTGCGAGCAAAGTGCGCCTGCCTCCCCCCCCCCCCCCCCCTCAACTGAAGACCCCTCTCGTTCAGAGACATGCAGGAATCACACTAGAGGGCAAAGGTCAATGGAACAACTAGCATAAATCATGTTAAACAGACACTGTCTAAAAGTGTTGCAAAACAAGGATGGCAATTAATTTGCGGTGAGCACACTGAGGGCTTACAGGGAGACTACGGCAAACGGATGTGGGGAGGGAGGGATCAGCCAGCGAGGTGATCTTTTCGTGCACATGAGCAGCAATGAAATGAGGCGATTAACCAAAAGCCAGAGAAGCAGGTGGAGCTTGAGCTACCGAGTCATGCCTGGTCTTTTGGTCTGAGTGATATGACCAGATTTGAAACCACTGCGGTGTGCACACGCTATTCCTCAGCCACGGGCACCAACACAATCACAGACAAATGACTGGTAGGGCTGCACGATTTAGGGGGAAATATCTCATTTGATCACAATTTGATTTTGCGATATCATTTTTGACATTAAAGCTGAAGTTTAATATTCCAAATTTTGCTTGAAGTTGAGACACTTCTGATTGGTCAGAACAGCTGGTGCACAACCAGCACAGCACTCCTGATTGGTGAGTTTCAGTCACACAAGGAGTAACAAGATTGACCACGATTGAGTCGCGATTGCTATTTTGAGTAGAAATGGATCACTTGTGCAGCCCTAATGACAGGGTTGAAGGCCAATTTATAGTTCAGTGTCGCTCCACAAAATGCAGGCTATAGTCCAGCCGTGCTCCCGCGGCAGAGACTGAGGCAGACTAATCGCTTCAGAACGGGAACCGGCTAGCAACCCCACCTCCGGTGCTCCGCTCACCATGGCAACAGACATCTACACCGCAGAGAGACAGATCAGACCTCCTCCTGTTCCTTCATCTCTGTGCCACATCACCGCTACCGCTGGAGCTAATGTGATACACACACACACACACACACACACCCCGCCACCGTCTCCACCCCACACCCCGACACACACACACACACAGCCACCGTCTCCACCCCACACCCCGACATACACACACACACCCAACAATGTTACATTTGCTTTATCTGATGCTGGGGCTGATGAATTCAGTGAGCCTGGCTGCAGGTGAGACATTACAACCCACTATCTTCCCAACCACCTCCACCCCACACACACACACACACACACACACACACCATTCTGCGTCTCTTCCTCCCAAATCCTCTATCTTCTCCCAAATCCTACCCCACCCCTTGGTTATCGCTCCTATTGCAGGGCAGTCAGCACCAAGCGTCAGGAGATGCTTGTGACAGAAGGAACACTGCTCCCTGTTTTTTTTTTTTTTTGTTTTTTTTAACAGAAGCAGGTGACTGTTTCACTTCTCCACCCATCAGCCCCACACCCTTCCCCTTCCCTCACACATCTCTCTCTCTCTCTCTCTCTCCTTCACATCTCTCTCTCTCTCCCTCACATTTCTCTCTCTCCCTCACTCTTCCCTCACATCTTTCTTAGACCACACACTTACACCACTTAAAACAAACACCGTACAATAAAATTCAAAGCACTAGCCAATTCATGCCAACACTATGATAATACTATATCCATGAACTGGGTGACTTGAAACCACCCCCCCCAAAAAAAACATTAAACAATAGAGACGGCACTTTTGTATCGCTCCACCTCTGGAGGGGCCCTTTGCTGATCCTCCTTCAAACCCCTCCCCTCTCTGCCCCCTCAATAGGTCCACAACATGGCGGCTGCCATCACTCATAAACAGGAAATGCACAGAGCGCACTTATCTGGAAACGCATCCTGTAACGTTAGAGCCACAGGAAAAGGTCAGTAGACGAAGAAGGAGGAGGAGGAGGCATGGTGGCCGCCAAGAGCCAGCAACAGGACAACCCCTTCTGAAAGGGGGGGCGGGGGGGGGGGGGGGGGGGGCTGTCAAAAAACAACTTGCAAATGCGCACGTCTTGAAACACACGCATACATATACAAGTACAGATACATAAGCACACACACACACACACACACACTCCCTGTCCGGAAGTGCTAAATAAACACGAGTCAACACCCTTTTGGACGGCAGCACCAACAGCAGCAGCAGTAGCGCTATGTGTAAAAGTCAGCAAATCAGTCCAAACAGTACAGGAGGCACAGGGGGAAAACACTCTCTGTGGTGCAGGGAATGTGCTACATGGTGCATTACTTTATAGAGGGGAATGAGAGAGTGAGCGAGAGTGTGTGTGTGTGTGCGCAGTATACTATATGGTGTGTGTGTGTGAGTCTCTGGGAAGGTAGAGGTACTGTAGGTGTGTTTTGCGTGAGTGAGTGTGTGTGCGTGTGTGTGTGTGTGTGTGTGTGTGTGTGTGTGTGTGTGTGTGTGTATGTGTGTATGTCTGGGATGGTGTGTGTGTGTGTGTGTGTGTGTGTGTGTGTGTGTCTGGGATGGTGTGTGTGTGTGTGTGTGTGTGTGTGTGTGTGTGTGTGTGGGGAGGAGGATGATGGGACACTATTTTCGTCACGGTTGCTCCTCAGAGATGCTGCTCATTTCCTGAGCACTTTTCCTGGAAGCTGCTCCGGCCGTCCTGACCTCCTTCCTGTATGCAGGAGCCGCCACAGACGCAGCCGGGCGTTTCACCCTCACACACTCCCTCTTACTGGTGGACACATCTCACCCTCACTCACTCTTACTGGTGGACACATCTCTCATAATCACAGACACAGCCGGGGGTTTCACCCTCACTCACTCTTACTGGTGGACACATCTATCATAATCACAGACGCAGCCGGGGGTTTCACCCTCACTCACTCTTACTGGTGGACACATCTCTCATAATCACAGACGCAGCCGGGGGTTTCACCCTCACTCACTCTTACTGGTGGACACATCTCTCATAATCACTGTCCACTAGTTCAGTGGTTCTCAAACTTTTTACTATGAGTACCACCTCAGAGAACAGTTTACTTTTTACAAAGTACCGCCATTATGACTGGCATTAAAATACAGTACTGTGGGCCAATTTAAATGTATTTTACATTGTACACACTGCTTTTTCAAGAAAGACAAAAACTAATTTAAATGTAACGATTTTTCATTATACAGTATAATTTTCTATCCTTTGAAGTGATTATTTTGTCCTAATGAAATAAAATATCTTAGAGACTCCCAGAGCACCACAACAGAGAGTCCGCGTACAACCATTGGTACCCGTACCACAGTTTCAGAACCACTGGACTAGTTGCACTGGTATAGTGCTGGTGCTAACCCTGATGCTGGTGCTAGCTGTTAGCCGCCTGTGATTAGTCTGTGATCTTACTGCGCTGTGATAACGCTGTTCACAACTTCCATGTCACTGTGGAAGAGGTCTCATTTTCGGGGAAGTACCACCATAGGAAAGTCTAACCGTTTAACCTTTAACCATTTTGTCCACAACTGGTCGACTGCTGCCTAGGGCACCAACTGGTGATTTTAAGAGTCGATTAGTCCACTACAACCTCAGCTACAGCGACTGCACACACAGCAACAGAGGAGCAGATACAGCAACAGAAGAGCAGATACAGCAACAGAAGCACAGATCATCACTACCCACAACAGGCCTACAGATTGCTGTACCTGAATATCTGAAATCTGCCTGTCAAGTTAATGCTAGCTAATAGGGCTGTGCAATTAATAGAATTAATCAATTAATTGTGATTATGACTTCTGACCATAATTGCGCGGCCATACTAGCTCATGTTAAAACCTCAGTGTGACATTCTCCCTCTCCACTCCTTCACACTCATTTGATTTTTGAATTTGTCCACAAACCATAGAAAATACTGAGTTTCGATAGCCTGGCTAGCGCCACCACTTCTCAATGAGACGTGGTCTGGGAACCAAACATTCATTTTCTCGAATTTGAAAAAAATGCCCAGATCCGTTTATTGGGCGCCGCAGATGTCTATCAAATGCGTCTGTGCATAGCTCATCATCGTTTGCTATCCCCCCTGTTCTGTGATTGGTCCCCTATCTGAGGCAAAACATTAGGGCGGTAGTTTCCAGGCTGCCTTAGCAGCATGAATCAAAACGCAAGTCAGCATGGGAACACCCAGGCTAGAGGTTCGATGGGGTTCACCGAATTCAAGATCTCTGAGACTTGTTGAAGGAAAGTTATGAGAGCTCATTTCCATATTAACCAATGTTTTTGAGTACAAAAATAATAATGTTAGTAAAAACTAAAACAAAAAGAGATATTGTGTCTTTAAACAAACAAGCACACAAGCATAGAGAAAATGAGAAGCTAGTGTAAATATCTATCGAGTTCTTGACTTTGGAGAGTCACTTTGACTATCTGACAAGTGCGGTGAAACACTCGTGCCAGATGAACGTCTGTGGCTTTCCGATAGGACTGACTACACTGACAACAGAAAGACTGCTGGAGAGAGTTTCTCTCTCTCACGATCAAGAGTCCCCTCACAAACACACACACACACACACTGCATGACACAGCAACACTGCTGAACAATCCGGAGTGTTGCTCTAACCTTGCAATTGGGATTATCAGACATTTGATAATCTGGCCTGCTCAACATGGTTGCCCTCCACTAACATCTGGAGTTTAAAGAGGGATCACGTTGAAAGCATATAAATGCCCGTGGGGGGAAAAACACTAGATTTTTCTAGGAAAGGCCCATTACAAGGGTGTGTGTGTGTGTGTGTGTGTGTGTGTGTGTGTGTGTGTGTGTGTGTCTGAGTGTTTGGTCTCTTGGGTTAGTTTGGACGAGAGATTCGACTCTAACGGCCAAAGCAAATCCAACATCTAATTGGAAAAAGACATCCGAGAGGGAGTGTGGCACAGAAAACATTTCTAATTGTGGTGGGAACCTTTTACTTTGGGTGCAAGTGAGTTCAAGGTGAACCTGATGATGTGAAAGTGGTGGGAGCGCAGGAAGGGTGTATGTCAGAGAAAAAGGAGGTGTGTGAGGCGTGTTCATGTGTCAGAGAGACAGAGAGATCGCAATGACCAATGCTGTGTGTGAGCAGTGTTGTCGCAGATACGGTGTGTGTGCGTGTGTGTTTAATGTGGTGTGTGTGTGTGTGTGTGTTTGGTGTGTCTGTGTGAGACAGAGAGAGAAAGAGAAAGAGAGAAAGAAAGAAAGAAAGGAGAGAGAGAGTGAGAGAAAATGAGAGACAGAATGAGGGAAGGAGAGAGAGAGAGGGAGAGAGAGAGAGAGAGAGAGAGAGAGAGAGAGGGAGAGAATAGGAGATGGTGATGGTGTGGGCTGAGCAGATCGTAAGTAAAAGGGACTGGAGCAGCACATTCCTCAGTTAAACAAATGATCCATCTTAGCCGCCCAGATCTGCCCCTGCACAACAGCACCATGTCAGCTGGGCAGGCTCTGGCCTAAGGGCAACTGGCAGAGAGAGAAACAGAGAGAGAGAGAGAGAGAGAGAGAGAGAGAGAGAGAGAGAAAGGAGTGCGTGAGTGTGTGTAAATGTGTGTGAGAGAGAGAGAGAGAAAGAGAAAGGAGTGTGTGAGTGTGTGTAAATGTGTGAGAGAGAGAAAGAGAGAGAGCAAGGAAAGAGAAAGGAGTGTGTGAGTGTGTGTAAATGTGTGTGAGAGAGAGCGCAAGGAAAGAGAGAGACCGAGAGAGAAAGAAGGAGTGTGTGTGTAAATGTGTGTGTGAGAGAGAGAGAGAGCGCGAAAGGAAAGGAAAGACAAACTGTATTGTGGTGGTGGATAAGGCTCCTGGGGAGGGACAGAGGGGGATTGATGGGAACCACGACGGGAGCCGGTTCCTCTCCAAAGTTTTCCTTGGGTTTGACTGACGCACTTCGGCAGACATTCGAAACGCCGGATAGTTTTCACAGTGATAATGGAACTTTGGGAGTTTCCCCATTTGAAAAAGATGAGGCAGCAGGCAGGAGATGTGTCATTGTTTGGGGTTGATACCGGGGGGGAAGGTGTGAGTGTGTGTGTGTGTGTGTGTGTGTGTTTTCTCACCTCTCCAAAGGCTCCACGTCCAATCACCTTCAGCATCTCGAAGTCGTCTCGATGAAGACGCATCTCCTTCACTGTGGTGGTGAACGGCTTCACTGGAGGACGGAAAGAACAGAAGAGAGGGAGAAAGAGAGAGAGTAAAGAAAGAAAGAAAGAAAAAGAAGAAAGAAAAAGAAAGAAAGCAGAAGAAAAGCACAGAGACCAGAGACAAGGAGCGAGACAGAGAGAGGGAGAGGGAAGGAAGGGGGGAGAAGCGGAGGGAGGGAGGGAGGGAGAGAGGGAGAGAGAGAGAGAGAGACAGTTATCATGGTTGATCTGTAAACAGATCTCATATGCTGCTTGAGAGTTTGTTTTTCTAACATGGCCTAACATGAGGGACACTTGTGCTCTTTCTGATGGCCTGCTTACACTACCTCTATGCCTTCAGGGCAACAGCTCCACCTCAGAATGCTCAGAGATCTTCATAGAACTTCTAAAGGTTCTGATAGGACAATCCAACAGGAACACCAAGACGGGCGAGATAACAGTATGATGGTCTGCTTTTTTAGGCAGTGCAGACTTGGCAGTTTTCTTCACTAAAACACAGCGCCAACTACCACACAAAAATTGTACACACATAAACACAAAAACACACACACACACACACACACACACACACACACACACACACACACACACACACACACACACACACACACACACACACAAGCAGTGTTATAGCTTAATGCCTCCAGCTTGGCTTCGGTACAGTCAGTGAGATACTCAGCGAATGCCCTCTACGAAAGGATGCAGGGCACAGAACTGCTTGGGTGAGGGGGGGGTAGTGGTAGGGCTCTGCTACGAAGGGCGCAAGCTGCAGCACTCCCAGGCCAGCCGAGGCCAAGGAGCACGAGCCGCCCCGCCGGCCCAACAAAAGCAACTCCCACCGCCCCTTTACGAGGCACTGCAGGGGGTCCTGGACCGGGCCCAGACCGCAGCCTTGTTCTGCGAACAACACCATATGAGGACATGCTGTCTCAGGGGGGCCAGTGTGTAAACACACACACACACACACACACACACACAAAGAATGAGAGCGTTTATCACTAGAGGGTGTCCTGCTCTTTAAACAAGATCGGCGAACTTACTCCACTGAAGCGGGGAGTACGAGAGAGAGGACAGATGGAGAGAGAAAGATGGAGGGGAAAAGAGAGATGGAGGGAGACCGAGAGAAGAGAGGGGAGAGATGGAGAGAGAAAGGTGGAGGAAGAGGGAGAGAAAAAGATGAAGGGAGGGAAAGAGATGAAAAGAGAGAGAGAGAGACAGACAGAGGGAGAAAGTAAGAGATTGAGACAACAGAGTTGGAAGAAAGGAGTAGTGCGTGAGATGAGAAGGAAAGAAGAACGGAGTGATTTATGGGTGGCGAGTTATAGCCTACTGCGTGTATAGATAAAGTGCTGAGGGAAAAGAGAGGGCATGTGTGTGTTACGTGTGAGCAAGCAGCACACACACACACACACACACACTTCGCACAGAGCCTCCATCACGTCTGACAGGCTTTACGGCCAGCGCCCCGTGCTGCTTTGCTGGGGGCCACGAAAGGGTAGCCTGGCGGGGGGCCCCGTGACACTCACATGACAGCGTGACAGTGCACAGCCCCCCCCCCCCCCCCCTCCCACCACCACCGCCGAGCGCTAACCAGCGCTGCGGCTAACCGCTAACGTTTACACGAGTATTTACAGTTATCTCTCTGGTTTTACGTCAAGGCCACCTGGGGAGGTCAGCAGGCTAACGGGGGGTACTGGGTGGTGTGCGCAGCAGTTTACGGGTGGTTTATAGGTGGTGTGCGCAGCAGTTTACTGGGGTGATGTACGGCTGTAGTTGTATGCGAGACGGGCCTGTGGGGTGTGTGTGTGTGTGTGTGTGTGTACAGGAGTAGCTAAGGGAGGATGATGGGGGTGGACAGGGGGCTCATGCCGTGCAAAGGAGTGACCACCCAGGGAGCGGACCCACTATAGGCTTCTCATGTAACCCATCATACACACACATACACACACACACATCCTGGATCGTCTCCCTCTTCTGCTTTCTCCTAACAGCATAGCAAGGTGACCTTCTACATGAGAAACACCACATGCTGCCTCTGCTGCATCATTCACTGGTGCTGGGCGCCAGTGCATTCTGGTCAGCGTCGCACCTGATCAAAGCCTGCCGGTCCAGCAGCCATCGCCTTTAAGGTCTCCATCTTATCCCCAGACTCAGGCTGACACAGTTCTAATTCCAATCTCCCCCAAGACAAAGGCAAAGTCTATTCCCCTGAGATGCATTGTAGTGTGTGTGTGTGTGTGTGTGTGTGTGTGTGTGTGAGTGTGAGTGTGAGTGTGTGTGTTGGGGGGAGGTTTAAACGCATGTAAGCTGGTAATCCTCTCAGCCCTGCATTACATGGGCATTTCTCTGATTCATACGTGGCCTTGTCTTCCCAATTACTACCAACTCTCATCACAGGGGCCAACATCATTTGACTGATTCATGTGTGTGTGTGTGCATGGCTGTGAGTGAGTGTGTGTGTGTGTGTGTGTGTGTGTGTGTTTAGAGGGGCCTGAAATTAGAACACCAGCTGTGTCTGCTTTGTCTGGAAAATGATCAACCATCTTTTCTATTAACATGCCGGCTGGAACAAAGGTCCAACACGAAGCCAACTAACGCTCATAAAAAAAAGAGTGGAAAAAAAAGAGAGACAAAAAGGGCAACTTAAAATAGCCAGGCCTACATTTTATCCTATTAGTTGGGACATGGGGGTAGGCCTACAGGGCAAGACTGAATCTATACATGTATGTCAAACATACCTATCCTTGACTTAAAGCAGATATAGGCTACCGGTATACAGAACACACATGGAAAACCGTCATGAATCAAGCGTTTAAAAGGGAAAACTCCGCTCTAAAAACTCAACCTATTTTCGGATGATAACGAGTTTTCCATTAATGTTTTTTTCCATTTCCATGCAGCCTCTGATGCAATAACTATTTCCTATAAACCAACAGATGACGGTCGGGCGATCAGTGATTTCTGAATGGAACCAATTCACATTGTGCAATTAGACAGAAGCCTCAAACACCTCCTGGCAATGTCATACAAACTACACGTTCAAACCCATATCACATTTGCATTCACAACCATCCTTATTACCGAAGCATTAACTGCAGTCCATATCACATATTCACTAGCCTACAGCCCACATTAAATAACTAGGTCATTAACATATCACATAGCCACTGACTCAAGCCCACTGTCACGTGGGCTCACTCTCTGACACGGTTCCATATCATGTAGTTAGGCAACCAGTTCCAGCTTCGACATACGTCTCTATGGCCGAGATGGACACACAACCATCTCACAACTCTCCCTCATAAGCAAAGGCTCCAGTAAGGTGGACGATGGATGGATTGATGAATGAATGAATGAATGAATGAATGAATGAATGCCCACTGCTCCGACAGATGGTTCCGAGCGCCCCGTTAAGGCCTGGCCCACCCATGCTGGGGCCCAGTTGGCGCAACCGTGGCGTGCCAACTGGACCGTGGAGATCTTAGTGACAGAAGAATCAGCTGCTTCTGTTCACGGGGCAAAACTGCCCCTTTGGTCACCCGGAACAGTGAGCCTGTCTGCCTTCTGATTCCACTCCACTGCTTGTCGTAAGTAACGATGTAAGTTTCACTATGAAGTGAAGTCATCCATTAATTACACTGTAACATTAAGCACAATGTAAAAACACCACTTGCCACACAAAAGCACTCTGTGCTTAAAAGACCATAACTAAAAATCTAAACCTAACCTAAACCTTGGGCATAGCTTTATGTACAAAGTAACAAAGTACACTGTTCTTTATGTTACAATGCACTTAACACTGTAACAGAAGGTAGGCAGCCTATGAATTACAAAATGAGGCCAAGAATGGAAATGCTTAAGAGCCATCCACAGTGAACGCTTCACCAGTTTTATGGAACAACAACTTATTTACATTAACACTTAGCCTACCACACTATAGACATCTACATCGCATTTATTCGTTTAGCAGATGTTTTTTTTTTTTTTATCCCAAACAACTAACAAAAACGAGGAAAAAAACATTAAAGTGGCTCGTGCCACTGTAGAGGCTCGACATTCTTTACAACACAAACCACAAATTGCTTTACAGCACTGCCGAGTCCCAGAGCCAATTCCACTGATCAGAGCTGGAAACTCTGATCTTACACCACTTTACCCCTAAACAGATGACATCAGGCTGCAGCACCAGGCAATGAGGCTGAGTGATGACTGATGAGCACACTGAACTGAATCTAACCATCTTAGGCAAGCAGGCCAACTCCTCTTCCATCCTCCTGCATAAGCAGTCATTCGTCATAGTGATTGGTAGCAGATAGGAACCATAAATTACATAAATAGTTCCACACAATAGCTTGTGAGAGCAGATTTCTTTCTCTTTTGTGTGCAGTGTGTGTGTGTGTGTGTGTGTGTGTGTGTGTGTGTGTGTGTGTGTGTAAGAACTGCCTCCTTGATCAAACCACACGGTTCTGACTCAAGGTCTTGAAGTGGAAGGGAGGTATTGCTGCCATTTGTGGAAGACCAGATGTCATTGAGGGCCATCTTCAAATCAATAGCTACTACTGAAATATTTAACACTAATAGTGGAGGGGCGTGAAATAAGAAGCAATCCAGTTCAATAATTTGAGAAAAATTCATCGACGAGTAATCCTTAGACTCAGTGCCACTGCTGGCCATTCGGGTACCCAAAGCAGAACTGATTTATGGTGACTGACTCATCTCATTGTTAGCCCAGTTGGATCTTTATTGTATTTAACCATTAGCTTTCTCATTCGTTTTGACATGTCAGAGGAAGCCAAGGACTATCTGCAACTACGTGTCATGCACCTGCATTGTTCACTTAAATGAAACGAAACTAAACAAAAAAGAAACATCAAGAGTGCTCTGTGGTAGATAGCCTAGTTGCAGTCACGTGGCCCTATGTGATGTGACACCTGACGGTGCATTGAGGCAATGATGATTGTCTCCTCAGCTAGTTTCACTTAATAAATTGAACGGAACTTGAAGAAAGAAACACAGAGGACATGACCTTGATGTTTTCTATGGTTGATATCGCCACGCTCACAGTTTATAAATGGTCAGTAGTGGGAAATTGAGTAGCATGACGTTGAAAAGATATCTGCTGCATTGTGAAGATTGAGAGGATCCATATAATCATTGCATGTAACATGCTGATGCTGCATTTTAACATTCAAAAGAATGAAGAGCAGTTTGAAGTAAAGCTACTTATATTTATGGGTGCCCTACTACACACAGTGCATGATGCACATGTTGGTAGCGCCAGCACTGCTTGGACTCAAATTAAATCTCCCATCCCAATATTCTGAACGGCTATAATTTACTTAGATGTAGACTTCTGTCTACAGAAATACAAAAAAATATGTTGATGAAGCCTTACTGCTCTAGTTCCCCTCCCTCTAAGAAAAGGAATTTTTCGATTGGTTGAAAAAAAAAGAAAATGTCCAAACAGTGAGGTTAAAAATAAACCCTTCTACTAAAACGGTACTGGCCATGGGGACAGGGCACATGAAAAAGTCTTGCAGCAGGCTATCTATAACAAACAGTTGACAACATATAACGATTAACATTTTTTCATGACTTGTCTTCTGCTATTCTTAAGTAATTTCCTAAAATGGGAAATGTCTGGCCGTAGCATTGTTGGTGCCACAATGGCTACAAGCATTAATTGATTAAAAAGCATAAACTCATAAATCCATCCCTATGATTCTCGGGTTTTGTCCATAAGCCTTCATATCTCCAGTCCAGAGGGTCCATGTTGCCACTTCTCTCTTTGAAACGCCTTGGATATGAAAATGTGTTGCTATGACAGCCGTTTCCCTGGGCCTCGGAGCTAGACGCTGAGATGGGACAAGCGAGAGATGGAAATGTGTGGGGCATCAGGGTTGGGTGTCTTGGGGACTATAGCAGCAGGCAAGAGTAAGTTTCACAGACACCATTCGACGACAAAAAGAAAAAGAAAAATTGCCCCGATGCCCAGTTTAAACAGCCCAGTCTGAACAGGGAGGGGGAAAAAAGCATACATTAACAAGTAGCTGAATATCTTTCCCCATGGATGAGATGAGAAAAGAGGCCTTTTGTCTCGACCTCGCCACTAGTAGAAGGCCGCCAGTCGTTGGCTCCGGCCAACACTGTTTGCACTGTTCTGACAGTCCCATTAGGTCACCGCTACAAGCTAGTGGGACGGAACCCAGGGCAAAGGGGCCGGAACTGTGTTTTTAACCTGGCAAATTGCTGACAGTCTGCACCAAACCACGAGACCCAAAAAAGAAACATGAGCAAATAAAGACCCGGGGGAAAATGACTAAAATGTATAAACAAAGAATGAGTACTATCTGCTACCATGTCAACATTCACTGCCTCTTTAGGGGATACAGTTGAAATACTGGATGAGCAAAATGCCTGAAATAGCTGGAAACCCACAGTTTATGGGGGACAACCCATCCCCGCAAAGCCCCGCTGACATACCAGGCGGAGATCATTGCACAACGGTGGTCGCCACTCATGGCGAAACGAGGCTGCAAGTGGCTTTCCTACCCTCTGCCCGCTGACATTTAACCACCTTTCATTTTTCGAACACAGAGCAGCGGGCAGCTGCCGCAGATGCAAAAAGCCTCGCTTTTAACTGAATGGAAACTTACTAAGAGCCCCAACAACACCCTTTCAGAGGTCTTTGGCTCTTTTTTTCTCTCCACACACAGATCAAGGCCGAGCAGAAAGCCATCGAAAGACGAGTCTGGCAAAAAATGTAGGAAAGGAAACAAGGAAGGCTGCTGCGAGCAGGCCGCTCGGGCTGCCGATACTCCCCCAGTAACTGGGCTGCCTGCGACTAATCTTTTATTTATTGGCAGGAAGCATTACGAGGGCCATTTGCAGTGCTTAACATTTCACACAGCATGACTTTATTGCAACATCCCTTATATGCCGAGATGCAAAGTAAAGTAAATCAAAGCAATGGTCGTGGAAACAAAATAGTGGATTGTCTGTCAAAATGCAACTTTTCTGCCTAAAAAGTGTGAACAGCTTTATAAATATCCTCTAGCAGCTGCACAATTTTATGCTATTGTGTTTATCCCAACATCAGTTCATATGAAGATAACAACTTGTGTTTGAGCAATGTGTTTCCGGATCCCACCCGGTCTCCCTCTTCCTTTTGATTCTTGTCACTCTTTTACCGTCCTGTCTGATTAAAGTCACAAAAGACCAAAAACCAACAGTATACTTTATCATAAAAAAAAAAACACAAGGGTCAAGGGCATTTACTTTTCATTTGGACGATTATGAGTTTTATGCTGATCATCTTTATTACTCACATAACTCAGTTGTAGTTCTCCTACCTCTAAGAAAAGGAACTTTTCAATCAGTAGCAAAAAAATAGCACAGGGGACGTCTATACAGTGGGGATATAAAAAAAAAAAAAAAAAAAACACCCTTTAACTAAAACTGCTGTCATGGCGGTCGGGGCACATGGAAAAGTCCTGCAGCAGGCTATCTGTAAACAAACAGCTGACAACGTAAACAAATTATCGGCCGCGGGTTGGGAATGTCATCGGCCCTCAATTGTTGGGTTTGGAATGGGAATCCTCGAAGTGACTAGGTGATTGGCAGGGCGTCCAGTTTCTTGCGGAGCGCAAGGGCAGAATGCCAGCACTGTGAGTGATGGAGCGAGGCCCTCAGAGAGAGACAGAGAGAGCAAGAGAGAGAGAGAGAGAGAACCAGACAGTGGGTGAAAGGGAGATCAACATTACAAACACAAGAGGAGAGAGAGAGAGAGAGAGAGAGAGAGAGAGAGAGAGAGAGAGAGAGAGAGAGAGAGAGAAAGAGAGAGAGAAAGAGAGAGAGAGAACCAGACAGTGGGTGAAAGGGAGATCAACATTACAAACACAAGAGGAGAGAAAGAAAGAAAGAAAGAAAGAAAGAAAGAAAGAGAGAGAGAAAGAGAGAGAGTTGGATGAAAGGAGGCTCACCTTTACACACTCAAGAGTAGGGCGCAACAAACGATTATTTTCATAGTCGATTAATCTGTTGATTATTTCCCAGAAGCTGTGGAAGGTTTGTAACATCAACACATGCCTTCCTTAGGATGTAGGAGATCTCTCTACACTAGCCTTTCCATCATGTTAATGGTTTACTCTGAAGAGGAATGCAGTTCCCCCTCAACGGGGGTCACTGGGCTTAAATATTTAGGATACTCAAATAGCAACAGCAAGGCACAACTGTTTCTTCTATCCTTCTAGTCATGTAGTTTGTTTTCATGACAGCTGCAAGGGAAATGGAGATAGAGATTGTTGGAATTCAAGAGAGATTTGAATCCACGCATCATCCCACGCTTCCATTAAAGGTTCTGATCCAAAACAGTAACTGAGGCCAACATCCACTGGAATCTCCCAGTCTATAGGGGTCATTCCGTGTCAAATCACCCAATTTCAGCCAATTTGGAAAGTGACCCTCTCCAAAAAAATCTGAAATAAATCACAGGTGTTTGTAGCCTAGACCTATGCACAAATCTTAAATAGTATGTCTGGATCACTAATGGTTTAAAAACTGCAGCCCTTTGAAGCTTCAAGTCATTTTAAGCATTGTGGTGAACAATCCTTTTTGATCAACTTGCAACGTTATTGGTTCTTTCGGTATTTCACACACATCAGTGAAACTATGTGAATGGAAGCACATTTTCCTGTTGAATTAAGAAATCTAATCAGATGAGACGTGTCTTGTGTAATTTCCCCTCTGCAAAGCTCTGAAAATGGCTATAAATTCATTGTGTGAAAAGACATCATCACTTTTGAAGGCTTCTCATTCGAAAGGTATGTGCCACAAATTTCATCAGGTTTTTTTCCCACTCATATATGGACTATAAGGTCATGTCCATGCATCAACTTTGGTTGTAATTGTTGTCATATTGTCAGAGCATTTTGTTTTAATTGGGCTTGATTTTCAAAAAGCCCATTTTCGTCCTATCATTTCACCATGTGGACAGTTAACAGGATTTTTTTTAATTTTACCATATCACATTCTGTATGTGAGGATCATCCGTCCAAAATGTGGGCTTGTTGCTGAGTTTCTTTATTGGAGATATGATTTTTGGAAAATATTCTCTATAAATCCACTGAACTTGCATTGGATCTGCAGTACCACTTTGCACCACATGGGGTGCTCTTTTAATACAATGGAAGTCAATGGAAGAGTAAGAGATTCACTTGTTTGCTGCACATATCCAATCTAAACACACATTTTATGGTTCATAGTTGAATTTCTCCAAGTAATTATTGCAACATGAACAACATACCACTCATAAATAAATCTTATTTAGAGAAAATAAGCGGATCAAGCTAATTATACACACATAAGACTGACTGGTCATTATACATACAAGATACTTGATGAGTTATCTCCTTTTCATGAATGCGTCTTGGATCCAGGCAATAGCGTTTTGAGCCCTCATACCCTTTGATTAAAACTTTTATGTGATGGAAACATGCATGGTCATCTTCATCAAGTGAAATATCTGCTCTAAACTGCATCTGACGCTTTTTCTGCATCTGATAATGCACTGAATTCTTGAAACCCCTTTTTTCTTGAATATGTTCATGACTTTCATTTTCCAACTTCTATGGTGGTGTAGAAAACTGTTACAAAGATGGCAAGCTAAATCCTCTTGCTGCATGTATGATCAGTCAGTCGTATGTGTGTATATTTAGCTTGATCAGTTTATTTAGCTAAATAAGATTTATTTATGAGTAGTATGTTGTTCATGTTGCAATCATTACTTGGAGCAATTCAACTATGAACCATAAAATGTGTGTTTAGATTGGATATGTGCAGCAAACAAGCGAATCTCTTACTCTTCCATTGACTTCCATTGTATTAAAAGAGCATCCCATGTGGTGCAAAGTAGTACTGCAGATCCAATGCAAGTTCAGTGGATTTATAGAGAATATTTTCCAAAAATCATATCTCCAATAAAGAAACTCAGCAACAAGCCCAAATTTTGGACAGATGATCCTCACATACAGAATGTGATATGGTAAAATTAAAAAAAATCCTGTTAACTGTCCACATGGTGAAATGATAGGACGAAAATGGGCTTTTTGAAAATCAAGCCCAATTAAAGCAAAATGCTCTGACAATATGACAACGATTACAACCAAAGTTGATGCATGGACATGACCTTATAGTCCATATATGAGTGGGAAAAAAACCTGATGAAATTTGTGGCACATACCTTTCGAATGAGAAGCCTTCAAAAGTGATGATGTCTTTTCACATAATGAATTTATAGCCATTTTCAGAGCTTTGCAGAGGGGAAATTACACAAGACACGTCTCATCTGATTAGATTTCTTAATTCAACAGGAAAATGTGCTTCCATTCACATAGTTTCACTGATGTGTGTGAAATACCAAAAGAACCAATAACGTTGCAAGTTGACCAAAAAGGACTGTTCACCACAATGCTTAAAATGACTTGAAGCTTCAAAGGGCTGTAGATTTTAAACCATTAGTGATCCAGGTATACTATTTCAGATTTGTGCATAGGTCTAGTCTACAAACACCTGCGATTTATTTCAGATTTTTTCGGAGAGGGTCACTTTCCGGCACTGGGTGATTTGACACGGAATGACCCATAGGCAAAAGCTATTTGGCGAAAAAATCTGTGCTCAAGTAACAGACAAGACTAAATGTAGTTCACCGAGATGTAGGCGTGTTTTATTTTCCTGGAAGCTTTGGTCATAAAATATTAAGAAGTTACTCATCTGTTGATTTAACCACAAGGCAGTCGACTCAGTGACAGAAAATTACACCATTTTTTCCAGAACATTGGTCACTATGCCTTGGAATGAAGAGGGATTGCTAATAGGTCAATGAAACACTAATCACCATCACTACTTCAAGTCTTGGGGAGCCCACAAGGTTTTCATGGGATTTACATTCAAACGCCTTCTTGCAACACAATAGGGAAGACACAAAGACACAGCTCTAGGCCGCCAGAGGTCCTTTAAGGTCTTCTCAAAGGAAGAGTGGGTCGCATCTGTGCTGCCAGCCTCCTGCAGGGAAAAAAAAAAACACCCAGAGCAGAAGTTGGCAGAGTGCCCCTACCCTCCGACACTCCTTCCTGTGCCAGGGAAACAGCCAGCCCGAGGTGATGTCGGCAGACGATCCAAGGCTGAGCAAAGGGCTCAGATAAGCGGATGAAGGACAATGTGCCATAAACCTTCTGCTGGCCGCGCAGTTACGCATATATAACACATTACAGGCCTGCCTGCTCTAACTTTGATGCTCCTCAGATTTCCAGAACATACTGTACTCCACAGATTTATCCAAGGGATTTGTAGTACAGATGTTGCCTAGAATTTCACGTATGCTTGCGGGGCATCAATGATGCTGCAGTGTTGCTAACATGGTGACATGGCTCCATTTTCGGGCGGCTTTGGTGGCTGCCAAGACAACCCAAAATGCAACACTGGACCAATTCTGGGAGGTGTCCGACAACAAGAGTATTTGTGCTGGGACCATGAGAAGGAGTAGTTTTAGTTTGCTTTACCAATACTTTGTGCAAGTACTTGTCAAATAGCAAATTATCGTTTATGGTGCTACTGGTGCCATTATGTTGAGAAAAATTCAAGTTCAAGTCAAAGTAGCCACAGCACCATGCAATAATTTCCTGATGGCTTTATCAAGAGCCAACAACACGATTCTCTTGCCTGCTTCTTCAGGACTGCTTCTCAACATGGCTCCAGGTAACCTGAAGAAGGCTGTGCACATGGATTTCTGTTTTTAAGTATAAGCTACATCTTGTAGGCTAACACACCTCTACTAGCAATCACCACAAGGCTGGTGGTCTCTACACTCAAAACAAACAAACAAACAAACAAACAAACAAACAAACAAAGAATTGGCCTATGAACGCCATTTGTCACAGCACGTTTACGTTTAGGTCACAGGCCACAGAAATCATCATCAGTTCAGAAAACATGCAAACAATTCCAATTTGGAGCCAGGCCTGCCAGTGTCGCTCAGCAGACAGTTCTTAGGTCCAATGAACAAAACCCAAAGGGACGACAAATATCGAGCGAGAAATCAGATAACCAGAAACTGACAAGCCTCTAAACAAAAGGCAAATTGGCAGAGGAAGAAGGAAGCCTTAGAAATCAGGTAACCTGGCATTTAAGCATGACTTCAAACAGCCACTTTCTATTTCCAAGATTACTTTGATGACTGTGACGCGACCCCGACCAATATCCTCCACCTCTTACTTCACAAATGGGCCTGACAGGCACGAAGTGGCCAATTAAACATTGATGAGGGGCCCAGAGGTCTCGGCTGGGACTAGCAGGCAGCTGAGCCTTGAGTGAGTGTGTGTGTGTGTGTGTGTGTGTGTGTGTGTGTGTGTGCGCGCATGTGTGTGTTCCCTTAGGACAGTGGCAGAGGAGGTTATGGTGAGAAAAATGTATGTAATGTGTCGATGTGTGTCTGTGTGGAGGAGAGTGAGCATGTGTGTGACCATGTGTGCATGTACGTGGGTGAGAAGGGGATATACTACAGGTCAAATATTTTCTTTACTTTATATTTTTGCATACACATCAAACTGCTTTGGCAATATTATAACTAATACAGTCATGCCAATAAAGCTGATTGAATTTGAGAGAGATACTATGGCACTGGCAGAAGGGGGAGGGGTGGGTTGTAGCGGCTAGCTGACTGGTAGCAGGAGCTAAAAGCATGTAGAGCCCCGCCCAGGGTTAATCTATTATCCCGCACCAGCTGCCACGCATCTCCCACTGTCCGTCCATCTCCCTCTTTCCCCTCCCTCACCCTGCACATCTCTCTATCTCTCTCTTGCTCTTGCCCATCTCTCTCTCTCTGTCCATCCACCCATGCCCCACCATCTCTCTATCGCTCTTCCCCGCACATCTCTCTCTCTCTCTATCCATCCATCCATCTCTTTCTCTCTGTCCTTCCACCCATGCCCCACCATCTCTCTATCGCTCTTCCCCTTGCCCATCTCTCTATCTCTCTCTTGCCCATCTCTCTCTCTCGTCCTTCCACCCATGCCCCACCATCTCTCTATCGCTCTTCCCCTTGCCCATCTCTCTATCTCTCTCTTGCCCATCTCTCTCTCTCTGTCCATCTATCCATCTCTTTCTCTCTGTCCATCCACCCATGCCCCTCCATCTCTCTATCGCTCTTCCCCTTGCCCATCTCTATCTCTGTCCATCCCTCATTCTCTCTCTCGCCCACCACCCCCCCCCCCCCTTTTCTCCACCTCCACTCAAACCAACCAGCATATCCCAGCAGCCCACGCTTCCCTGTGGAGGTGGCTGCTCTCTGAACAGTTGTCTGAGGCAGGCGACACATGGCGGCACATCACGGGCAAACATATGTGGGCAATGGTGCATAGGGCAACACGAAACCTGTACCCTAACCGCTACATCGGGCAATCTGTGCTGAACCTATGCAAGTGAGACAGCACATGTAAATGTAAACTGAGTGAGATGTTAGCAGCCCTGCTAGTAGGATGTCGATGTGCCAGAATGGTCAGTTCACTTCGGCTCTTCTCCACTCTGGGAATCTGTGAGTATGTGTTTTGGCTTAAAAGGCTTGCTTGTTCATCTCTTATTGACAGAACTCCAATAACAACCTCCATTTACATAGCGCTTTGTGTTTTATCAAGGCACTCAAAGCGCTTTACAATGAAGGAGGAAGCTCACTAGCCACTACCAACGCGTAGCACAGCAGCCATTATGTACCAGAATGCTCAGAGAGAGAGAGAGAGAGAGCGAGTGAGTGAATCACACTAGTTCTCTCAAAAGAAATGTCAGTAGTCCCTTCTCAAAAGAACCACGTCAGTAGTCCCCTCTCAAAAGAACCACGTCAGTAGTCCCCTCTCAAAAGAACCACGTCAGTAGTCCCCTCTCAAAAGAACCACGTCAGTAGTCCCCCTCTCAAAAGAACCACGTCAGTAGTCCCCCTCTCAAAAGAACCACGTCAGTTGTCCCCTCTCAAAAGAACCATGTCAGCAGTCCCCCTCTCAAAAGAACCACACCAGTAGTCCCCTCTCAGAAGAACCACACCAGTAGTTCCCTCTCAAAAGGGCCAGAGACTAAAGGAGAGCCTGTGATGAGCCCAGTTCCATGTAAGGGGGTCAAGACAGGTAAGCGCTGCTCACAGCGGTCTGGATCACAGCTCAGAGACGGCTCCAGTTCAAAGACGGGCCTCCTCTGGGAGCCTCGGTAGCTCATCTCAGGAGGGTAAAGAGGAGGATATTCCCGGTGTAACGTCTTAGTCCCAGGCAAACAGACACACTGCCAGGTTAAAAGGCCCATAAAATGGGAGTGGTGGAGAAGGTTGGGTGAAGGTCTCCCCCTCCTTCAGGTAACAACTTAATAAGAGACTCCTGTCAGTAGCGTAGGTTATCTTTCCCCGGAAATATTGTACAAACTGAAGTTAAACTTGATCCCCCCCGATCCTCGTACAACCTACAGACTCAAAAGTGCTACATACACACAAAATTATCCTTATTATATTACAAATACTGCTGAATCTCAAACAGAGGAGACTGTTGGTTAGGGGCATAAGCCTATAACTCCTATACAGCACATAAAATTCTAAATCTCCACGACACAATCCCTGAAGACCCACATTTAGTCAGTCCTGTATAATTATGCAATGATGGTTAATTAATGAGGTGATTAATTCATTAATCAGTGACACCATGGCTATTAAATAATTAATGTAATGAGCCATTACCTTAGTGTGAACCGTGACCTGACCAAATTGCTGACTAACCGCAACTCTTAAAAGTCCAAAACTGTAACTGATAACATAGATCAGTTGTAGCACTAACAACAACAATAATAATAATAATAATAATAATAATAATAATACAATTATATATGTCATATAATTACATAAAAATAACACAATATGTATTCATCATTATGCTAGATGCACTCTAGGACTTCTAATGGCCCATTTGTCTGTGCAGCTCTGCGTAAACAACCCAGATATTACCAGTGCTGCATCAAGCTGAAGCAAATGTCAAAGGCATTAAATAGACTCGCAGGGATCTTAAAGTTCTGGGAGTGTCTGCTCGTTACGCTGTTTCAGAGGTGTGTGGGTGTGTGTGTGTGTGTGTGTACGTTTGAGAAACTCCATATTCACTTGGCTGTCTCAATTGACACAGACAAGCTCTAAAAAAAAAACACAGCAAAAAAAAAACTCAACTTCATTTTGAACAACTTCCTTAAACTGAGAGTAGTGAGTTTCAGTTTCTTGTCTTGTGTGTTAAGTGCGGTTTGCGGTTAGTGTGAAGTGAAAGGTCATAACCTAGTGTGGGTCTGAACATGACCACGAAGTCGTTCCCTAACAGCAGTTGAAGAAGAGACACAGACATGAGACATTTTACTGCGGTTATTAGGCTTATGAAAATGAGCAAGATAATCATTAAAATGCACAGGACTGGTCTCGGGGAGCATTATGGTCAAGGAGAAATGACCTGAACTCGTTGAAGATGCAGTCCTGAGGTCCATGTGCTCTACATGAGTGTGACAGTGTTCTTTGTGGAGAAGCCTAATTTAGGTGAGGCATCTGTGACGTTTTGATGCCTCGCAGTCTCACAACCAGCAATTTCCACAATGTCTGCGACGAACAGTAAGAACATGGCATAAGGATTGTGACACATCTGTTTAAAGACTGTTCACATATTAACTTCTGACCAATGCATTCCCTTTCCATGGAAGGGGGTGAGTGTGAAATTTGACAGATGCTTACTTAATGTTCGGAGGAAAAATAGTGTGGATGGTCAAGTCTATTTTCACATGGCACTGGGGCCCACCATGGACTAAGTTAAATACCTGAGCAACTAAGCACCATAACAGACAGTCGAAGGTTCAAAGGCCTAGAAGGTGCTTTGATGATGTGTTTTAGCCTTTAGCCTGGTCTTGATCAGCAAAAATAATGCAAGGTGTTCTGTTCATGAAAATGTTGGTAACGCAATCCCAGGATATGATGTTACTGCTTCATCTTTCACACCATGGTTAGAAGTCCTGGTTATTTGCAAATGCAAATAATACAGTTGCTGCGGGTTAACAATGCATCATTGTAATCCCATCTCCCCATTACACAATCAATATTCCTATTACTGAAATGCCTCCCTCTGATCTATATTTATGGATAACCCTCACTGATAAGCCACGCTGACCATTCAAGACAGAAACACAAACCCAGACCCTCGGGGGGGAACATGGCTGAGTGTTGAAATTCCTCTCCGGCCAGATTGATGGTCTCCTGCTCAACAGGCCTCGTCAAGGTCACATTCTTGGAGCACTCGCCATTCCACCAAATGACACTGGCAACATAGATAGCCAGCTGGAAAACTCTCTAGGCAAGACAGGGGACTGGTTGTTTGGTGATTGACCATTTAGAGTGACCCAGGTTAAATGTTGCAAGCAGCAGGGGTGAGGGTGGCTAACCTGATATGAATCAGACAAAAACATATATATTTTTAAAAGAAATATGCAGCTACGGCACTCATAGTCCACTTAAAAGGCTTAAAAGGGAAGAGAAAACAGAGGTGGGGTGGGGTCCACCCAGTACTGAACTAAGAACCAACACAAGATTGCATAAACTTGACACGGTCAGAGTCAAAGAAGTAAGAACACAACAGTTATAAGCTATTACACATTTCTATTAAAAAAGACACTAGCAGGCACATTAACACTTTTAAGTATGTGTTATCCCAGAGTATCCTTCCAATCACCTTTAGGTGCAGTTACAAGCACAGAGTCAGAAGAAATATTGCCTATCGTATATTGTATATCACGATAATGAGAGAATCATAATTATGCTTTTGCATATGCAGTTATCAAATGTCAATGTTGATTTTAACATAAAATGAGGACAGATTCCATTGGCAGGTTGCTGAACATTTATACAGCATGCTTGTCTGTGAAGTACACATAATTCCAAGCGATTCCGCGGGGGCACAAGGTATGACAGAGACCCCACTGTCACAGGCGCACGGCCTAGCCGTGCCATGCTCATTGCTCACGGTCACTCACATACCCGCTGCCAGAGCGGTGGTGGCACTTGTGAGGAGAACGCCAGAGGCCCAAACAGCTAATCTGTGTCATGCCTGCGGCCTAGCGCCTATGAGCGGAGAAGAGGACGAGGGGGGGGGGGGCGGGGGTAGAGAGAGGGGTGAGGTGGGGAGGCCCAGGGGAGAGGAGAGGGCCGCCCACACATGCCTGCTGTCGAGGTGGGGGGGTGTATAGAGAATCGGGTGGGGTTGGAGAGGAGGAGGAGGAGGAGGAGGAGAGGGAGGGAGAGGGAGGATATTAGTAAGAATGGCTGGAATTTTCTCTGGCCGAGCCGTTGCTGCGAGTCAGGTGACTCCAGCTCCCAGGGGGACCTCGGAACACAATGTGTCATCCATCGACGGCCAAAAAAAAAAAAGAAATCGAAACAAAAATAAAAGTTGGTACACATCCAAGATGGTTAACACGGAACAGCATTTTCATAGATCAAGTCCATGATATCAACACAAAAGGCTGGAGGGGAAGGCAAGGCACTTTTGACATGGAGGCAGGCTAGCATCACACATTTCACAAGAGCGGTGTTGACAGAAGCCGTTCGTTTAGCAAAAGGCATTCCAAGCACAAGCCCTGTCCTGACTATCTGGTCTGTGTGTGCATGTTCTCCACAAGAGAGAAAGAGAGAGTATGTGTATGTGTGTGTGTGTGTGTGTGTGTGTGTGTGTGTGTGTGTTCTTGGAGTATGCCATGATCCTGGAAGGCCTGGCTGTACTGTCTCCCGGGGGGGAGAGGAGGGGGGGGGGGGGGCACTATGCCCGCCTCACACCATTAGCACGGTGAGCACAAACACCAGTGAGGGAGTGATCGTGTGTGTGTGTCTCTGTGTGTGTGTGTGTGTCTCTCTCTCTCTGTGTGTGTGTGTGTGTGTGTGTGTGTGTATGTGAGTGTTCTGGAAAGGGAGTGTGCCTGTGCATGAGTGCGAGAGAGAGAGAGAGAGTCTGTGTGTGGGTGTGTGTGGGTGTGTGTGTGTGTGTGGGGGGGGTTATGCCAGACATCTCCCGTGTAATATGAGAGGCTGAGTAAGCACGGAATCCTCCTGAAGAGTAAACCGTTACACAGCAACTCCAGGAGGAGACAACTATTCTACAACCTCTCGGTTCGTTTTAACCTGTAGCAGCCCAAGGCCATATTTTTCCCCCTCTAAAAACCAAATGATGGGAGATATTATATGGGGGAAAACGGCATTCCAGAGAAATCTTCAGGGCACTAAATTAGCTTGTGACATCCCTGTCACTGTGGCCCCTTAGGTGTGGCCTTCAGAGAGAGGGTGAGGCTGCTGCTGGTCCATTGCTGGCATTCTTCTCCCATTCCGTGTAGCAGCAGAACCCGAGCGCTTTCGCTGACTGCGGCCGACCAGGGCGGTTTGTTTACACCAAACATATGCAAACAGCGCGTGTTGTACCAGTATTCCGTGTACTTTCGCCTTGGACCGTGGCCAAAGTGGATCACGCCAAACAAACATTAACGTTTCCAACAGGGCATTTCTGGGCATGGGTGGGCGGGCGGGCGGACACAAACACTCCCCTTGCCCGCCAATGACAGTAGTGCAGTGTGCACTGGTGAACGTTTTTGATCATTAGGCTAAAATATCAGTGTGAGTATAATAATAATAATAATAATAATAATGAAAATACAGCAGCGTTCAACAGGAACTTCATGTTCTGCGCTCTCTAATAAAGTGCAAGCAATACAAAAGCATCCCAGTCAAATGCGGATGAGGAAGGGAAAGTAACACTCTGGCTGCATCATTTACCTGTCAAATTATAAGTGCACACACACACACACACACACACACACACAGAGAGAGAGATCACAGAGAGTAAGTAGGTACTTTTAGTCATTTATGTTGAAGAAAGTGTCATTCATTTCCTCCAGAATAAACGGACAAGGAAATCAAGACATAACATCACTGTTAGCAGTGATTAGACAATATACACAAGTTACACAACAAGACGAGAGCTGTTACATCTTTCATGTATATTCATAACTGAAAGCTGCCAAAATTCATTCTAAAAAAAGTTAAAGTTGAGTAACTGCATTCTGCCCTGGTTGGTGGAGAACAAAAGTAACTCAACCCTTGCGTGAGACACAGACATGTATCCATTTTTTTCCTCGGGGCCCTGATGTTTAAGGCCTCAAGCAGGCACAACATTTTACCACTAACTAATCATTCTCGACTGTGTTACATATGTCCGGGTGAACATGGCGTGTCGAATTCAAAATAGCCCTTCTAATTATCATTGTTTATTCTACTGGTATGCTGGTACAGTATGCTAAGCTATGCTATGCTACACTACGCCTGCAATTTCTGCTTCCCTACAGATGTAGCACATGGAAACTGTAGTTCTTCAGAAAACACAGGAGCAGGGCTCAAAATTAACTTTTTACAAATCTAAATTTATAGCAGCCACAAAAAAACCCCCAAAATGATCCATCATTATTTCAATGGTTTGATTATTATTTTGTGTCTGAAATCTACCGTCTTCTTTTCATATTTCACCAGCAACTGGGCTGGTAGCTGATGCTAATTTTGGCCCCTGCATTAGAGGCATTCTTTCACACAACACAATGGAGCTGTGCTAATGTTGTTTCAGTATTGGCAGCAAGGTATGGTATGGTATAACATCAAATTCATAATTTTGGCTATTGTGACAATGCTATAGTAGGCTACGGAACACTAAAACCAAATTTGTATCGTCATGACACTTGATGCTGTATGCTACACTACGCTATGCTATGCTAAGCCAGCATTAGCTCCCCCAAGCCTTTCTGTTCCTGTGCAGATGTGGTACATGGTGCGCTGTTGCCATGCAGAGAACAATGGTGGCATTCCTTTCACGCAGCACAATAGAGCATTCTGAAGAGTAAGCAACCTTCTAAAGGAGTTAAGTTTTAATAGCGTCTCCTCTCCCCTGGATCTCTCCGTTAATGAGGATGGTAGCAATATGCAGCCGTGTTATTACAGGGCGGGGAACAGGCTTGAGCAGGCTGTTAAAACAGCATGTGATAAGATCTCAACACATAAGCACTCAAAGCTCCGGCAGATAAAGGGGCATTGTGATTCAATTAATGACTTCATGTAGCAAAAGTAAACATATAAATAAATAAATGAAATTAATTAATTAATGAATAAATAAGACAATATAAGCCTGACCTACATTATATTAAGCCCATGTAAGCTTGGGTATGTTTCATTACAACTTACACTTGCTTGAGCTTCATGTTAGCGCTAGACAACGTGCTCAAACTGTGGTGTGTGTACACCCACATTGGTCCAGCTGTTTGAGAAAGAAGGGAATTCCACCAAGTTGTTTGCGTAAGGGTGTGCCATATGTTTAGACTACATAAACATGTTTTTTACGCTCTGCCAAGCGATATGGAGCAAGTAAAGGAGTGAAAAACCTTTTGTTATGTCAGTGTGTGTGTGGGGTGTGAGTGTGTGTGTGTGTGTTTGTGTGTATCTGCTAGAGAGGGAGTGTGTAGAAGCACATGTATGACAACATGAAAACTGCAGGAGAGCGAGATTCATTCTTTTATGTGCAAATCCAAGAAAGCCAATGATAGCTTTTGAGTGGGGCTAGAGGTTAAATCAGAGGTGTGTGACCTACCATGTATTGGTTCTACTTGTGCACTAAAATAGTTGATTTTGCCAACCAGCTGATCTACTACTATTAGCAGTAAAACAGTAAATTAGCTGGTTTAGTGAACGGTTGGAAGTGGAACACACATATGGCAGGACTTCTACATTCTAAAGATGGGCTCCAGTGAACGGCACTGGTGGGCGTGGGGTGAGGGTTTGGCGGGGTTGGGGGTTGGTGGGGCAGAGCAGAGCAGGGCAGGGCACGCTGCCTCCGGGCCTAGTAGGGCCGCTCAGCGGCGGCTGGCTTGCTAGCGCTGGGGCTTTGATGTGGGTGAGACTGGCACAGATAAACAAGCTCTGATCCCGAGGGTGCTCGCCTGGCGGAGAGGAGAGCAGAGCAGAGCAGAGAGCTGCTGTTCTACTTACCAAAGCCCCCGCTGCCGCCGCCACCGCACCAGAGAGACGACTAGCGCTTCCCGCTCCCACTGCCTCTTTAGCGTTGTCCTTCCTTTGCAACATCCTGCATGCCTACAACTTCACTCTCTCATCGGGTGTGAGAGTCTCTTTTCCTTTTCTTCAACATCCATTTTTCCCTACATCCCTCAGTGCTACCCACTCTCTCCCTCTCCCTCCCTCTCTAAGCCTATCCCTTCTTTCCTCCCTCCCCCTTCTCTCGCTCACTCTTTTGCTCCCGATCTCTCTCTCACACACTCACACACACACACACACACATACACTCACAGTCTCTCCTTCCCTAGCAACATCTACATTCTCCCCCTGCCCTTTACAAACAGGTCAGGGTGGGGTTATATAGACAGGAATACTCTCTCACTCACCCTCTACCCCTGTCTCTCCATCTACCTCTGCCTCTCTCCCTAGGCCATGTAAGGTCCTGTTGATGGGTAAACAATCATAAACTAGACCATGTTTTAAACTGGTGCAGCAGCAGCCTCCCTCCATCAAGGCCCTTCTACATGTGCACACACACACACACACACACACGATAGGGAGCACGACACTAAGCTGCTTACCTTTGTTGTGAACCACACAAACACAGTCAGCACAATGCAGCATGGAGCGACAAGGAAGGGGGACCCTGGCAAGCATCACACAGCTGGGGTTAGGCTGGGTGGTTCGCCTGGCTGATGACATGCACTACACTACACTGCACTGCACTGCGCAGCGCGGCGTAGTGTAGTGTAGTAGAGCGGAGCCAAGCTGAGCTGAGCTAGAGGGCTAAAGCCCCGTGTAGCCGGCGAATTAATCTACTCGAGCATTCACAACGTGACCTCGCGCAGCTTTAACACCAGGAAGGCCTCCAGCCAATGCCATCTGAACAGGATGATGGTGGTGGTGGAGGAGGACAGAGAGGGTGGTGTGCTGGCTGGGGAGTGGGCACCGTGTGGGGGATAGATGGAGCAGGTCAGTGACACATAGTCGAAACTTCTTACAGGAGCCAGAGGATGGAGGAGCAAATGCTAAGTTTTCCAGTCGTCTACATAGGACCTGCCTAATCCCTTCTGTGAGGTCTTTTGCCACGCCCTTATGTCGAGGAGGACACACAGACAGACACACACACACACACACACACAGGTCCATCTAATGCCTGGCAACAAAACAAGCCCCGGGGCCAACGTTTACTGCTTGGGGCCTGCAGGAATCTGTTCCCTCCTGGAGTTGAGCAATATAACAGCGGATCAAAGCTGATTCCAAGAGGGACGTAGGCCAAATCAGACCACGATACACTGCACATTCTGTGAAGTTTAGAGATAGCATCGGCGATTCTAAGCAATTTCTAACCCACGACACTTTTTGTACAATCAGTGAACATCTTCTCATGATCCGTCAGCTCTCCATTCTCCATAACAGTGCACTGTAAAGAAAAACGGTTTAAGCACACAGCCATGGCTCCATGAGCTGGAAACAAATAAAAAGTGGAGCAAGCCTGTCCCCCAAAACATAATGAGGGACGGAGGACATGGAAGGAGATCGGTGAGTTCACTCTCTGGTGTTTGGTTCATATATCAACAGACGAGCCAGATTGTGCATTTCTAATGGGTACATGGGGATCATTGCATAGCTTGAGTAGACTATAAGAGGGCTTTCCTATGTGTGAGCCTGTCGTTGTCAACTTTGTCCAGCTATGATCGTAGACTATGAACTAGAAAAGCACTCCGAGAGCGCAGGCCTCCACCAAGCGAGAACATAACCGCTTCCTGGATCCAGGATAAGCGGATATGGATCACTCCCCAAATGTAATCTTCCTTGGGTCATTTCAGACCTTTCCTGAAAATGTCATCGGAATCCATCCATAACTTTTTGAGTTATCTTGCGAACAGACAAACAAACCCCGATGAAAACATAACCTTCTTAGCGGAGGTAACCAGCCCTATCTGTTGAAGATCTTAGACGTTTCACAAACTGCAGTAGTGCCTTCAAAAACCTGCTGCGACTCAATGGTAACCCATGTAATTACAGGACATAGGCATGCAAGCTTGGAGTGATTGACTGAACTTGCTGAACTATTCAATACCGGAGGGCGAGACTCCCGTCAATACGTCTGTCAAAGATAATGAGGAGAAATTCACTGCAGGGGCTTTTTTTCCATAGCGCACAAGCACCGACCCACACACACACACACTCAAAAAGTGTAGAATGACATTTGCTGTGATAGCTTGAACGGATGTGGGTGGTGAGCCGTGCCGTGCCGTTTCGTGCTTCCTACCTACTAGAGAGAAAAAGGAACGATACCTCTCCAGATGGTGATGAAGGAGTTGTGAAGAGACTCCACCACCCTCGCCTAATCGTTATGGCATAAAGAAAGCTCATCTTCTCACCTGAGCCATTTTGGGTGACAAGTTTTGCAACAAATCTGACTACATCTCCTTCACTAAATGAGAGTGTGGTTAAATCGAGCAATTTATGTCAAAGCCTGACAATGCTATAAAGCATATTTGCTGTGCATATGTAAGACTATAGAACAAGTGAAAACTGCAAATAAAAACACAAACACAGTAAAATGCTACTAGTAAAAAGATGCAATGTCCAATGTGTAGAGATGGCCATGATTCAATTACCAACAAAACATCCAAGTTAATGAGCTGGCAGCATACTCTGTTTTTTTCTCATCTGGGGTACAGAATTCCCAGGTCATATCCATGAGGTTATAAGCTCATGTTGGGCATCCTTGGAAGGTTTTATATTTGAAAAAGTCTACAACTACTACTACTACTACTAGCAGATGACACTGATATTTACCGCTCCCATCCCCACAGCCCACAGAGGTGGAAGGTAGGTGTGCGAGTCTGTGTGTGTGTGTGTGTGGGGGGGGGGGTGTCGATGAATACGCAGGTTATGAGAGGGCAGTATGGACCGACCGTCTTGGCAAGAAGGCATCTACTTAGGACGGGTCCGTTGAGGACAGCGACGCTCTTTTCGGGTGCAGACACACAAGGTTGTAATCTCATTACTGACGTCAAAGAAACAGCCAGGCAAGAGAATCCTCTCATTATGCTGTGCGAGTGTGGCCAAAAAACTCAGGGGCGAGACCAAAAAAAAAGTTAGAGTGAGAGGGTAGCTGTCAATCCTCTCGCTTCAAGAACAGGGATGTGGTTGTTAGGACATTCCATTCCATGCGTCCTGCCCACGTTCCACCGTACTGCCAGAATGGCAAGGAGTGCCTTCGGGAAATAGAAGGACTTGGCTGTCTTTTTTATCTGTGCTCTTTAACACCCAAACCTTTCCTACGTGCCGCCAGTACTAACGCCGTGTGTAAAGTAGACTCAAGCGTGTGTTAATCATTTACCAATTGAGCACAAGAACAATCTATTTGTGTTCGGACGTGGTCTTATTCAAACAGGGCCATTTACTACCCCGACCTCACCTATTGAAGATAGAGGCCACATTTACGCTTCTAGGAGACATTCAACTAGCGTTGTTGGTTGAGTGACGGACAAATGCATTGTCCGCAGACGTTATCACCCAAAAATGAACCATCATGACCATAACTGTCCATAATGTTGCACCTTATTGGACACCCTTGTGTGAAACACTCGCAAAGTAGTGACGTTAATGCTGGAACAGGGAATTGAACATTGACCTGGCAAACAAAACCTCAGAGTTCGTGATCTTATCCGACTGCACTGACTAAACCACAGACACATCTTGCATTCTCAAGGAAACTGTTTAAAGGACAGCAATTGACATGTTTTTGGACTCAGCAACTTATTCCATAACAGTTATACCAACAATACATACTCTGTTCTAAGAAATTAACATATTGAGTGAAGTAAAAGGACATTCACAACATCTATTGCACTCGAATTAACCAATGCGGGCCTTGTGTTCGAGGTTAAATGGTTAATGTGTGCCAACACATTGAAAAAAGTATCAAGTGGACCACCTAACTTGATTGCTTTGCTCAATTGTCGTGTGCCAGTTCTATTCAACGCACGCTAGCGTGAGCGTGAGTTAGCTCCCTTCGATTAGCTTGCTGGCTATGCTAGATTTCCCATGATAAGAGGATAACTGGCTAGCACGGGGATGGAAATGACTTGCGAATAAGTGTGTCATCAGAGGATAATGCCACATAAAAGCTGGGAGTTGTTCATAAACTTACCCCATTCCAAGAATTCCGTCACGTGCTTCTCCCGTTTTAAGGGGGAATTGGTGCATTCGTTGTACAAACATATTAAAATATCCAGAAGGGTTTCGACGCTGAGTGAACTTGCATTCTTTTGGTGACCATCCAACAGCAACTGCTCCAACTTCTTCAGGCGCACCTTCGCAGACATTTTCTTAACAATTAGCTAGCACGTTGGCTACCACTCCCTGCGCCCGAAAAAATGCTACCCGTGTTGGTAATAGAGGAGATTAACGTTTCCCTGCACCCTTTCGGCGCAGCCAAAAAATAAAGAGTAATTTGGCAGATGTGGAGCACTGAAGTTCCAGACTCCAACTTGCTAGCTAGCCTAAAGCTAGCTAGCTAGCAAAATAACCCCAACATTATATTTTTCTAATGTTAGTGGACTATTTAATCTCGGCCTGTAGTTACTGGCGTCGCCACTTTGCTCCCGTCTCTCAGATTCGAGGCCCAGTCGGTCCCATTTGCTTTAATCCTGACAAATCTGTACTTTCCACTTAACGTTAGAAAATGGGATGTCGTTTTCCCCCGTCGAATCTCAGGTTGACCGGCCGCCCATTCTCTCATCTGCTAGACCATCAACCTCCTCGCATGCCAAGGATAAGTCAAGAAATAGTCTAAAACTAAGGAAACGAGTCCACAAAAAAATTGGGAGTGGCAGTTTTTTCGTAGGTGAATCCCTCTGTGCTAGTTTGAACTAGCCGGTGTGGTTCTCTCTGCAGCCGAATATGGCTGAAATCGTGTCCAGCCTTGTCTCGTTCGCTGCAAAGAATCGCAGACCTGGAACGACGGCGCACCGCCCACCAACACCGGAAACGCTATGGATTGGTGACGTCATCGCTTGATTGACAGATACTGGGAGCAAGCTGGCACTGACCTCACCAGTGGACTGACACACTCATCGCCACTCGTCACATTCTCGGCCCTCCGCTGGGAATGTAATTGTTTACATTCCCGATTGCGTTTAAATCTGAAAAGCCAGCCGTGAAAGCTCCAACTGTTACTTGTTGTAATGGAAAGACCATTGCTTTCTTTAGTCCAAAGTCTCATCAGTTCCCAAATTGAGTGATGATTTATGACTAACTGATAGGTCTAAACAGAATATGCCACCCTAGACCTAAACAACTTCCAGCATGATGCAAACTCTGTTACAGTAGCCTGTGGAACCTTAATATTCACTACAGAGAAGAGAGAGAAACACTGCTGGGGTCCCTCAGCCCACCAACTCTTGGCAGGGGAAAATTGTAATTTAGACAGAAGTTGGAGTCAGAAAGCTCTAACAAAGCAGATTAGCACTCACGTGGGTGGAAATGGTCAAATAAAAAAAAAAAAAAAAAAAAAAAAACAACAAAAAAATCCCTAACATTTTCTTCTCGGTGCGGAGACAAACAACAAACAAATTAGGCCTGTAGTTGCTTTTGGCACAATTAAATAACGTTTTACTGTTTCAATCCATTTGAGGTAAAGTCATAGGCTAAACAGACACATGTGGTGTTTCAAGAGCCTAATCCCAAAACTCTTCCTCTTCAATCATGCCAGTGATGAAACAGTGTGATAAGCCATGCACATCTTTCATTTACCTTTTCATCTTATTGTTTGTTACGTCTTCATTTTTTATTACTATTTCTTTCTTCTTAATATTACAGGTTTCTATAGTTCATTTCTGTGGCAATTCATCTGCTTGAATTCTATATCAAACACAGTAGTTCTATTCTTATATCTTTGCCCTGTTCACTTTTTGCCTTATGACTCCATGGTAGCCTACCACTCTCATAACATCACTGCATCACTTCCAGTTATGCATGCATCTGGTGTCAGTTCATTCAACATTGTATTTCCATGGTGTTGTGAGAGTTTAGTATATGTGCCTGTGTATAAGCCGCTGGATGCCTACATTTCCTTCCAGATTGATTAAGTATCTATCAATTAATCTATCTATCCAGCTATCTAAGCCAAATGTTTGAAAACAGCGACCTCTGCTGGTGAATGTGAAACATTGTTTTATTTATTAATTTATTAGGCCGCGTGGTACAGGAATGGGGGTGGCACCCCACCCAACCCTGTTGTCTGCAGGCTGCGGATGGTTAGCAGACAGCTGGTATGAGGAGGAAGTGTGTCAGTGGCTCCTTCATTCTTCATGGGGCTGGGATGTCTGCATCCCCATGGAGGACTCAACGTGTCTGGACTGAAACCGTGGAAGGAGGGTTCAAAAGGAGAGAGATCACATGTTCTTAATCATCCCATACCATTGTAATCTATACTATATATATGTGTATATATGTAGATATAGTATAGATTATATAGATATAATTCCTTTATTAATTCATAGATTGTTTCGTCTGTATCATCTCCATGTTTGGGCTGCCTGGCCTGTGCCCGTCTGTCCAGAGTGGAGAGGAGGGGTCGGAAACAGCAGCATAACTTGGAGGCCTGGCATGAACCCCCCCTTTGCATAAATAAATGATTGACAGGTTGGAGAGGTGGGATGGGTGGGTAGGTGGGTGGGTGGGGAGGACTTTTTTTTTTTTTTTTGCTAGATGCTGCATGGCATGAGGCATGCCTCACCCACCCCCGGCTCCTCCAATGAGGAGCTGGCACTCCTTCTGTTGCCAAGTGATAAAAAATCAGGTTATGCTGTTCAAAAGGTATAAGGAGGCTCTTGTTGGGCTAGAGGAGACATCCTGCAGGATTTAAATGTTAGAGAGTCAAAGCAGATTTCCAAGTCAAATGGATTTACACTTTGCACTCTGGTGCATTTCTCAGAATTGAATTGAATTCAATTGACATGATCAAAACAACCTCCACATCATCTAGTAGTCACTTGTGCACATAAACACAAATTCGTATCACTTCGTATCACTTTTTTGTTTATTTATTTTTTTACATAATTGCTAATGTCACATCAATCAGAATATTGCTACCCCCAAAAGCATTATCCACTGCTTGAGTCAATGCACACAGAAGTGTTAAACCAGTTCACATTTGTAATCTGTCAATTATAATGTACATACATAGTCAATACTGCCGTACTGTAGAACACAGTGGCCTTTTTACCCTTTATGACAATGAATGAAATGGTCTGGCAACAAACTGCTGTACAAACAGGGCTGTAAATGTGAGTAATAAATGTGAATCCTGTTTCATCCCACAGTCTCCCACACAATACTTTTTGTTGACATTGAAATGTGCATACCAAACACACAAAGCTGTATAGCGTTGTGCATTCACAAAATAAATGCTTGCAGAGTATACAAACATATTGACACGCATAATAACATTTTGACTATCTTGTTCATAGCAGTGACACATGAACCTTTCATTGTGATGTCATGGCATGTTGACTGGCATAGATATTTGCTTTTTGAAACATAAACTAAGCATTTTGAGCGAGATACATGCTCATGCAGACAATCCACTGTGTGGTGGAGATTGTTCAGTTATTCAAAAAATACACTTTTTTTTGTGCAAATAATTATTTGAGAAATGTATCAAAGCCACTGAGAACAACTGGACTATGCTTACTTGCAGTAGAGGTTGAGCACTTAGAAATGCTCGGGATAATTATTTCAGCACAATACTTGCTTTACACACCAGAGGGGGCAGTGAACCTTCAGTTTTGTCTCCTGACCCCAACACGTATAGGCTACTGTAAAAACTGAAGAAATCCCAATGGAATGTGTTACATTAATCTTTAAGAGTTATTCTGTACAAGCTATCTATGTCCATCAATCAGTGTCATCAGTTCACAACTTGAGTGATGATTTATGACTAACTGATAGGTCTAAACAAAATATGCCATCCTAGACCTTAACAACTTCCAGCATGATGCAAAACGTGTAGCCTAGGACCCTCCACTGCGGATAAAGCCTAGTGGTGGAATCACTCCAATTCTCTATGTTACCTAAAGCAGGAATTGCTGATATACCCGGATGTACATTATATGAATGGTACAGCACAAACTATTGTGTATGGGGAAAAAAACCCTCGGTTATGTCAAGGTTGAAACCAATCAACATTCAAATCAAATCAACATTCCCATTAACGTCATCTACCACTTTTGTGAAACGTATGTTTGCCAACTTTCCAACAAAGCGTGTGTTGTGAAGGACGTTTTACTAACTGAATTTTGACCAAATTCATTTTCTTCTAGGCAGTGAACACAGATCCCTTTGTCTGCGATATCACTGGATCACACCCCCAAAATTAGTGTTTCAAAATGAGTGTGGTGTTTGCTTCAATTACTGTTAAAAATGTCTTTGAATGCAAAAACAGTCTGACCTTTAGTTCGCCAACTTAACCATGCAGAGCCTGGCGACTAGTCCAGTGTATATGGCATGGTGGCTAGGCCAGTGAATCTTGTGCTTAGCTTTTTATTATCTGATGATCATAAAAGCCTTTTTGAATGACCTGCCTCTGTCCTTTTCAATCCTTGTAATCTGCTTACCAGCAACATAATGCTCCAGAAAGGTTAACAGCCAACATAATCTCTCTCTCTCTCTCTCTCTCTCTCTCTCTCTCTCTCTCACACACACACACACACACACACACACACACACACACACACACACACACACACACACACACACACACACACATTATAGCCTACTAAACTTGGCCTTGAACAACTCTTCTTGTCTACTTCCCACTTGGCCTTGAGGAAATTATGTAGGAAGGATTTACAGTCTCACAAACTATAATGATGGCAATCACCATCAGTGATAGGCTGAAATATTTAACACTAAGATATACAGTTCACTCAGAAGACATTGAAAGATTGAACGTCTCATCAATACTTCAGTGAATACACACAAATATAAGACAATTGGAGGTTTTTTTGACAACCGTATGACAGAACATTAAAAAATTCAACTTTATAAGTTGTATAGGACCTTATATTTTACAGTCAATGTATAAGAGTAAAACAACATGCTAGACATGACTCAAGTAAAAAGGACACCTGTTCCCCTGCTCATGACGAGGGTCATCAATACACAGATGTAAGGGATACAGTAGGTTTGTGTTCAATGATTTACAGGCATGCATATCAAAATGGACACCATTAGAAGCCAAGCTACTGAGACCTTGGAAAAATCCACCCGCCAAGAACAGGAGTCAAGTCTTTTTATGGAGCCATGGAAAGTGGATCTATCACCTGGAGTGTCCCAATGAATGGATCCATCTCCTCTCTCTGGTTACCCTCTGTGACATCAGAGAACTGCCTCGGCCAATGGGAGCAAGAGTTGATGGGTAAGGGGGAGGGCCGGAGGTGCTTTGAAACTGTTGGCCTTGACATTTGACCCATTGGCCTTGGTTTCCCCTCCATGGAAAAGAGATGCAATATGAGCAGTGTACGCTTCAAGTCAGCTCATCCCAGCATAAGCAGAATCCTACCCAATGTATATTTTAGATCACTGATTTATAGTGAACAAAACAGGGGAGGTGCTTTACCTACGTCATTGTGAGTGACCCATGAATCGTAACCACTAACCAAATTCCTCTGCAAAAGTGCAAGAACAACTTCTACAAATAATCTGTTGGTTTTGTTATTGTTTGTTATCCCATTTTCATGTTTATGATTTGTTAAATGGGATGTGGTGATTCACAAACATCATGTCACATATGACATACATAAATATTGTGAGAGTGCTCCTCAGGTCGCAATGTCGCATCCACCTGCTACCCTCTTTGGCACATGTGACTTGGGGTGCCTCTCAACATGCCTCCTCGATCCTCGATGCTCGATCCTCGAGGGGCGTTCCCACTGATCTATAACTAACACTGGATAGACCATGGAGGTATTATATATAACTGGAGAGCGTGACTAAGTCCCGCCCTCCATACAAATGAATGGCCGATGCTAGGCTAGTAAATCCGGCCAATTTTCGTCAACGCCATATCAGAGAATGTCTAATAAGGGGAGAAGGACCACTAGCGAAATACTTCCGCATGGTACTGCAACTAGAGGGCGATCGCGAGCAAGTGATGAATGAATGGGTGGCAATGGAGCTGAACCCCCCAGTACCACATTTGTCTTTATATAATTTTTTCTCCTGAAATTGCATTAATGCATGCGATGCAGGATAACTTGACTTGACAATTAGCTGACCAATGCAATTTTCCATATGTGTTGTTATTCCTAAAAACCCTTTCAAAGTTCTCATGTCACGTGACACAAGCGAACCACTTTACGGCCATAGACCTAAAAGAAGGTTCAGCTTCACGACGGTCGTAATCGGTCGCGATTGTCGCGAGCATCCATGAGCTAAATGCTAGCATGTTACAGGGAAAACGGCCCATCCTATGAAAAGCAGAAAGGACATGAGTGACTTTTTATTTCATTTCCAGTGGAAAACCTATACTCAGGTAGCTACTACGACAATGTACATTAAGAAATGAAGTTGTCAACTGTGAAAAAAACGAGTTCTAGCCGCTTAGCCCCATAGACCACAATTCATTTATCACTTGCTCGGCAACGCCCCTAGCGGAATTTCAACATATTGCAGGAACAATCCGGTACAATGGAGTTAATAGGAAGTGGACCGGCTCTCCCTAAAGGGGCTCTGACACAGCCTTGACCCCCTGGGATAGACTATCCCATTGTTTCCCCCCGATCATTCTTTATGTAGATCAGTGAGGATTGAAGCATTTAGGAGCGAGGGAGGACGTATAAACGCTGCATGAGAGGCACCCATAGTCAGGTGGAGTTAAGGATGTGAGTTTAATGACATCATCCAGGAAGAGATATCAATGTCAAACCATGACAGCCAAGTCCAGACAAGAAAGACAAGTCAATGGCCCAAAAGCCTATGGAAAAAACCCACACTGCTTTAAACAAGCAGTTGGTTGTTATGGCCCACAGAAACACGTCACTGAGATGTGCAATAAGAATCAGATCACATTTAGGCAAAGTGTCGCTTTTTCTTTTCTGTTCGGTCCAGAAATTGCGAAAAGACTGAGTGAAGCCTGTTCCTTCCAGACTGTCTATCTCTTCAAATACAACTGCTAATTAGCCAACTGCATGTCAACGGCTCAGATTTGATCCTGGTCAGACAACTGTAAGCATAGGCCACGCACTCTCTCTGAGCTTCTGAATAGACGAGTCAGCACGACCTCACAGAGCTGAGCTGAACAATGGCGAGTGATTTACCCGTGAGTGTGTCATGGTAGGCCGACACACAGTTAACAGGTGGTGAACTCGAGTCGGCCGCGCACAGACGGCGAGGCTGCCTTCCTGGTCGCCCCTGTCGCTGTAATGTGATCGATGAGTGGCCATTAAAAATGCATGCTTTCTCTCATCAATAATGCACAGGGAAGGAATAAATCAGAGACTTTCCTTGGCCCGCAAACCACTGGAAGGGTTGCATGTAATGGTGCTTATTAGGTGAAAATGTTCCACTTGGCAACGGTCCCTGTCACTTGGAGATGCAGAGCCACGCTAAAGATAGATCTCGTGTCACTTGAAAACACTAGGGCACAGCTCTCTTTAGCCTAGTTGCCTGCTGTCTGTCTTGTAGCATTTTGTGGTGGACAGGACTTAATGAGTAGCATTTGAATGAATTTGAATGAGAAGCAGCAGTGAGCGAGCCCTTTGGAGAGAAAGTGTAGACTGACTGTACCTACTGATGATGACGATGATGATGATGAGGATGAGGATGATGAGGATGATGAGGATGGTGATGATGGTGGTGGAGGTGTTATTGTTTGTAATAGGTAACGGTTATTATTCAATATAATATGCTCTTCATCAGCAATACTGGTTTAATGTCATATAGAAAGAAGTCAAGAAAGAAAAGACTATGGTATCTTCAATGGTATCAAAATCGATTTTTTAATTGTAAACTGATATGGTCTGTCTGTTATGAGTGTTTTTGGCTGAGTCACGAATCTGGTGCTCAAATTAAACATGTCTCATCAGATTTATGCTACTTCACGACCCCTCAATTAACAAGCACAGACTACCAACAGCTGACAAAAATAATTTGAAATGGCCATATGTGCTTCATTGTTGAATAAGATATTTTAGGATAGACTACATCCACTCCCCCTCGCCCTCGCTCTCTCTCTCTCTCTCTCTCTCTCTCACACACACACACACACACGCGCGCGCGCGCACACACACACACACACACACACACACAGGCAGGCACGCACATGCAGCCTCTCACCATAAACCCATCATTGCCTACGCCATCCACACGGAGGCTCTTGCTGATCTTGCTTGTCACTTTGTGGGAGAGTGAAAGAGACTACAAACCAGCCGCACCAACTTTACCGAGCGCACGGACACCGGGAGAAGGAAAGCGGCTCGAGCTTGAAAACGCACGCTCTCAAGCTTTTGTTACAGGACTACCTGCTGCACGACCAAGATTACGATTGACAGCTATCCACATTGAGGTAAGACTTGTTTGGATTGGATGAGTTTCTAATTCGGAGATATGCTTAGCTTGACGCTAAGCATATCTATGTTGCGAACATTGCAGAAGGATTTTCAGAATCATTCAGCTTTGAGTTTCCTCAAATAAATATGTGGCATCATTTCAGCTAGCAGTGGTATGCACTCTTTTCACGGTTTAACCTAGTTATAAACTATCAAAAATAACGGTCTAACCGTATAATGGCAGACAGGGGAGTTTTAACGAACTTCCATCATTAGCTAGAGACAGGCTATGTCTCGACTCTAGTTCCAAACTTCGCATACACATTTTAAACCGGTTATCTACGGAAGGGACCAGTCCAGAGGCAATTTAAATTTTGTGACGACGTGTGTGTACATTCAGGCAGTTTCACTGGCAGATCGGCTCACTCAACAACAGTTGTCCACTGTGTTGAGCAGCGTTACCAGCAAGCGCGCACACTTAAGTGCAACAGATTGACTGAACTACCTTAATATGAAATTGGTCCATAAAGTATTACTGTGCCACAAATAATACAGTGCACGCCATACAGAGCAAACATTTACAGTTGAATGTATTAGGTGTCTGTCATTTACATTAAGACTAGGGCGTAGGCCTAATTTGCATGAATTCAGTGGGCACCAATTAATTTAAGTTTCCCGCCTTGCTCTAATGCATTAACTGTGTAGCCCCATGGTAATGATTTCGTCATAAAATGGACCCAGCAGATGAAATGGTGTATTCGTTTTCCTTTCAAATGATGCAAATTCACGTTTTCTTCATGGCACGTCACACTTAATGCATTGGCCTACCCAATCAATCCACACTAGGCTATGCACACCATTCAAACCAGTGCGCACAAGTGCAGAACTGTCTATGAGCGGCGGTTTGCACTATGAGCGGCGGTTTGTACTCGCAGAGAATCAGCCCGTGACCACAGGCGCTCGGCTCACGGCACGATATCAGTAATTTTCCTGGATTTGAATATCAGTTTCCATACTGAAACAGCCTGTTTCCATTACCTCGCCCACTCCCATATTAATTATAATCACAATATAAGTATCTGTTTTTTTGGTCTCCACAGTGTAGTTGACAGGCAACTGAGTTTTTTTTTAATTAACTAGACTGTTAGTCATTGGTAGGTTTGTTTCATTCAATCTTTCGCAGTCCATTCTCTTTGTTGATGGAAATCAGCTGTAGGCAAATTCTACACTCCCTGCTCTCCAAATTTGCATGGCCCAATAAATTTATGGGAGCTAACAGAGAGCCTATGCGTTTCCGCCACTTCATTGTAGTCTACACATCCCACCGTCGTGTGTGTGAGATCAGATGTGTCTCTCTTGACGCATTTTCATGAGCAAAAACGAAGCCTTTAATTGGCCGCCCACTGATCAAATTATGCTCAGTGCTTGTGTGCGGGCCATAATGGACACTAGGGCCACGCGTAGCCTTTTTTATCACGCGCTTACATGTCTTTTGTTAAGGCGGTTCTTGTTAGCATACGCTCCTTTAGCAGTGAAAGGGCTCGTGCGCTAACAAGGGCTCGAGCGCATGTGTTTTTTTTCCCCCGCGACCATCACAATAACCCTTGTGCATAATTAGTGTTATTTTGCCACGGACCTCAAGCGGAGAGAGCGGACACAGAGCACATTACTTTATGGAGATCTGCGCTGCCGGCCTTCAGCAAGATTAATGCGAATTTTTTTGTTAGTAGCCTACAACTCACCAACATGCATGATGCATTGATTGAGATGTATTTTTCACATTTCATAATCAGATTGTATTTGCTCTGCAGCTGCCACTGAGACCGGGAATAATCCCCTCGGCTGCTACCTCAGTGGTGAGAGTTCCGGTTTAATTGACACCCCACTCCTGTGATAATGGAACTGTCTAATATAGTGTCTTCCTGTTGTTTCATCTTCACTCAAGATGATAGTGTCCTAAGCGACCTTTCCCTGTGAGGAAAGCCCACAGAGTGAAATGATAGTTTAGCTTAGCTTTGGAGAACCTTTGTCATCTCTTACTAACAGTATTTTTCAAACTATCAATCTCTGGTTTTGTTGAGACCCAGCAAAAGCATTCTGAGATACAGTAGGTAGTTCATGCTTTCACAAGTGTACATGTCTGACAGATGCATAGGCAGGGTCTTTGGGGGAGCTGGAGTGCCCTATATTATTCATGGGTTTCATCAGGTCCCTTTCGCAGGTGTATTAATCAAACATCATGCAGCCTGCATTCATTATCTAGGTGCTTGATTTTATACACTTGTGGAAAGGGATCTGATGAAATCCATGAATATATGCTTCCGGCCCACAAGTTCAGTGGTGTGCAAATACTGAGCAATAAAAGGACACAGAATCATGCAACACTGGGCAATGCACTTCTGGTGGACAAATAACTTTCCGCCCCCAGTTAAGAACTGATATAGTGACCCAGTAACATTTGCTACTGTATGTTCATGCCCTTTACCATCTTGTAGGGCACTCACAAACAGGAAAAGTCATTGTATATTCAACCATTGAACTTGAACCATGTGGGAGTTGTTTTCTAATGTCCACTTCCTTGTGCACGCTGTGAGTGTACAATGTGAGTAGGCTATGACTCACATGTACAAAATGCGAGAGACATAACAAAAAAAAGGCCGATTGGACTGGGATTGCAATATATAGTTCACCACTGCTTCAAACAATCGATCTCACCCCCTGCGTCATGCAAGGCACATGCCACTGACTGGGCCTTAGGTCCACACCATTCACACTATACCAGTGAGAGAATACTAATATGAATGGACATCAGCCTCATTTCCGAGCTCCAGCCATGGCTTTGTAGGGGCGCAGCAGGAGAGCAGCTCATTTGCAGTGCTGTTGGAGTCAGTGGGGCGGTCAGTCCTGAGTCTTACAGAGGTGGAGGAGCGTATAGGTGGATGCAGGTGCAGCTACTTTTGGTTTGGGAAAGATTCTTGATTGAAAGATTGTAGTCTTTTTAACGAATGCCCCCTCTTTCAAGCGTTACTCAAAAGACTACAATATTTCAAGAATCATTCACAAATCTTGTCAAAGTCTGTCAGTGTAAGGTAGGCTTTAGTCTCTCTCCACGTGGTGGCGGCCGCCGCCATCTCAGCATCCAGCTTCCAACAGCTGCTTATGCGTTCCCTTAAAATGACTAGGAAGAGACCAGTAGCTGAATAACAGCACAGAATAGGTCACTGGAGCACATAGATAATGCATGTATTCTAATGAAGATGTGAGCTGGGGGAGCAGTGACATGCACGCACGCACACACGCACGCACGCACGCACGCACGCACGCACTTGGGTCTAAGTGCCTGAGAGGACCCGGGTTCGGTCGGTCAGTCGGTCAGATTTCCCGATCTTACTGCCGATCTCCCTCTCCCACCTGCTTCCTGTCACTCCTCACAATCCTATCTGAATAAATGCCAACAAGCCTAAAATGTACTTAAATCAATCAATAAATGAACACATAAATAGATGAATAGATAAATGTGCAAGCAGAGAACAAGTAACATTTTCCAATGCCACAGCATCTCCTTCAAAGTCAGCAGCGGAGAGGTTTTTTTTTCTTTTTTTCTGTCCAGCATTTTTTGGTGTTTGTTTTGCAATTGTATGTCTTACTATATAATGTAAAACATTAAAGACATATTCAATTCGTAATTGAACAGAAATAAGAAGTATGTTAAAAGAAACATTCAGCAGTGGAGAGCAGAGGCAAGTGGTGCCTCATGAAGCTCATCAGGAACCATGTTGCAGGCTGCAGGTAACCATGCGTTTAGTTCAGTAGAACAGTACATTGTATGGTCAGACAGACATTAACAACCTATATCTTGAATCACTTGTTCACTTGTTCACCCATAGGAGTGCTTGGTGCTTGATACTGAGTGCACAAACACTTGAAGCACGAACGCACGGACATACACACACACACACACACACACACACACACACACACACACACAGACACACACACACACACACACACTCACACTCAATCATGCCTGTCTTGGTAGCTAGCCATGGTCCTGGAATGCATGTGTAAATCTTATGTGAGTGATGTCCACAGACACCTCCTATGGATGAGGGGCAGTGAGAGCTTAGAGCTACTAGTGAAGTGGAGGAGAACGGGGCGGACGTGGGCAGGTAAGGAGGGATTAAATCACCTTGGAACCGAAGTTGGGTGAGTGATTGCTGTCAATCATTCAGAGGGCTCAACCTGAACTTTGTTTTGTAAAAACATAAATTAAATTGGACGTACATAATGAAAATAACACAGATGATGTAGCTGGAATAAGCCTGGCTCTGCCTTCCTACATCACTTCAGCTCAGTTTTCATTTCCCTTCAGTACGTCTTCTGGGTCTGCGGTATATTCGCAGGTTTTCTCAAGACAAAAATGTGCAGGTCCAAACAGCAAACAGAGTAGCGAGTAACGATGACGTTGAAGTCGCTAATTTGCGCTAGTTTGAGCACGTCACGTCATGACTAAACGTTAGCGATTGGTAATGGCAGACATGAGTGGCTCTGGGCAGATCCAATAGGTTTTAAACATCAACAGAGTATCCGCATTCAAGGAAGATCAAGCTTGGAAATGGAAAGTGGCCAGACTCTCTGTACATTATGAATGTACAAGAGTATGGTAGGACCAGGCTAGCTGGGAATAACCTGAATAGTGGGAAAAGTTGGAGGAGGGATATAATATATAGGTTTGCCCAATTGCATTATGTTTTACTGACTTACTGTAGTGAAAGCATCTGAACAGCCTGGTACATATACAGTAGTATACACTTTTCTGATTTATTTTAGAATAGAATGAAAGTGCAATCAAAGCACGCACATGCAATTAAACATTTTTTTTTGTTTCAAAACCGTGATGTTTCAGGCCTGTAAGCGTTTCTGAGGAAGGGCTTACAGGCCCGAAATGTCACGGTTTTTAAATAAAAAAATTGGGAGCAAAATTTTGGTTGCAGCGGACTTTTCTCTTTACATATTTTAGAATATTTTGAATTTTTACAATATAAGCTAACACTAACAAATGATTCTGTAAAATATCATTTGAAAAGAAAAAACATCTAAGTATCTGTTAGTGCTTCTGTACATTTAATTGTGATTAATGACATAATAAACCGCTCACAAAAAGTAAGGAAACTTGACTTTGGCCCATTATATCTCCCCTTTAGTAATATCAACCAGTAAAGTGTTTCATATCATTTTTATCGTTGATTTGTCACCTTTACAAAGAGGTATAGCTTGTAAGCATAGGGCAATCATGAAATGAGCAACACAAGCAAACGTGTAAGTAGTGCCAACGAAAAATGTGCCAAAATGGCCTGTTATGCTATTGAATTCACCTTTGTTACTTCAAGCATTGACGATTGCACTCTCCCACAGAAATGAGGAAAACAAAACATGTTAGGCATACATTTGTTCATTTTACACTCAGTGTCAGGGTCCTCAGTAGCGTGTAGAGGATCCATATGCAGCCACAACAGCAAACTGTGAGCAGTTTAAATGAACGTACTGGAAGAGCATCTCTGATAGAGCATCTCTGATCTCTGACACACTGCTACGGTATCCAGTAAGTGCGACAAGGCCGAGCTTCAAGGATGATTCCTTATAAAAATCGCTGAATATGTTTTTTTTTTTTTTTAAAGAAAGCTGTCAAAGGAAATCATGCTGTCGAAAGAACGTGTGGTCATTGCCATCTATATTTGTAAAGACCAGTGAAGTGGAACAAACTCAAAAAGGAAAGGGTTGGAAACAAGAAGCCAGGGTTGGCAAAACATGGATTTTAAATGGTAAAGGGCATGGCAGTCTTGTTTTTGCAAGTTCTTATTCGATATCTCATTCACAAACCTGACTTATTATTTCTTTGCCTGAAGCAAGACCAGATCCAATGCACCATAGTAACTCTGAAGTTGCAGCAGCTGACGTTGAAGTGGGCGTTAAATGACAAAAGTTGTCCAGTGACTCATGTTGTCAATTGAGACGGCCCTGCAGAGTCGCTTGCTTCCTATGGGCCTGTTATGGTGGCGGTGGTGGTGTCGTCTGGAGTCACACGACGGAGCCATTTTTCATGTTCTTCTTGTTTCTCGTCCTTTTGTTCGCCTAGAGACGACATATCATGACAGAGGTGATGA